>NW_026781036.1:300000-570021 GCF_030144855.1 Hypanus sabinus
TCAGAGTGGTTGTGGAATCACTTCAGACTGGTGGTGAATGAAGTTTTGAGTGGTGGTGAATGAAGTTCAGTGTGGTTGTGGAATCAGTTCGGAGTGGTGCTGGAATCAGTTCGGAGTGGTTGTGGAATCAGTTCGGAGAGGTGGTGGAATCAGTTCGGAGTGGTGGTGGAATCAGTTCGGAGTGGTGGTGGAATCATTTCGGAGTTGTGGTGTAATCAGTTCGGAGTGGTAGTGGAATCAGTTCGGAGTGGTGGTGGAATCAGTTCAGAGTGGTTGTGGAATCAGTTGAGAGTGGTTGTGAATGAAGTTCAGAGTGGTGGTGGAATCAGTTCAGAGTGGAGGTGGAATCAGTTCAGAGTGGTTGACGACTCAGTTCAGAGTGGTTGAGGACTCAGTTCAGAGTGGTTGTGGAATCAGTTCAGAGTGGTTGTGGAATCAGTTTAGAGTGGTTGTGGAATCAGTTCAGAGTGATCGTGGAATCAGTTGAGAGTGGTGGTGGAATCAGCTCAGAGTGGTGGTGGAATCAGTTCAGAGTGGTTGTGGAATCTGTTCAGACTGGTGTGAATGAAGTTCAGAGCTGTGGTGAACGAAGTTCAGAGTGGTTGTGGAATCAGTTCAGTGTGATTGTGGAATCAGTTCAGAGTGATTGTGGAATCAGTTCGGAGTGGTGGTGGAATCAGTTCAGAGTGGTGCTGAATGAAGTTCGGAGTGGTGGTGAACGAAGTTCAGTGTGGTGGTGGAATCAGTTCGGAATGGTGGTGTAATCAGTTCGGAGTGTTGGTGGAATCAGTTCAGAGTGGTGCTGAATGAAGTTCGGAGTGGTGGTGGAATCAGTTCGGAGTGGTGGTGCAATCAGTTCGGAGTGGTGGTGGAATCAGTTCGGAGTGGTGGTGGAATCAGTTCGGAGTGGTGGTGGAATCAGTTCGGAGTTGTGGTGTAATCAGTTCGGAGTGGTAGTGGAATCAGTTCAGAGTGGTTGTGGAGTCAGTTCAGAGTGGTTGTGAATGAAGTTCAGAGTGGTGCTGGAATCAGTTCAGAGTGGATGTGGAATCAGTTCAGAGTGGTTGTGGAATCAGTTCAGAGTGGTTGTGGAATCACTTCAGACTGGTGGTGAATGAAGTTTTGAGTGGTGGTGAATGAAGTTCAGTGTGGTTGTGGAATCAGTTCTGAGTGGTTGTGGAATCAGTTCGGAGTGGTGGTGGAATCAGTTTGGAGTGGTGGTGGAATCAGTTTGGAGTGGTGATGGAATCAGTTTGGAGTGGTGGTGGAATCAGTTTGGAGTGGTGGTGGAATCAGTTTGGAGTGGTGGTGGAATCAGTTTGGAGTGGTGGTGGAATCAGTTTGGAGTGGTGGTGGAACCAGTTTGGAGTGGTGGTGGATTCAGTTCGGAGTGGTTGTGAATGAAGTTCACAGTGGTCGTGATGGAATCAGTTCGGAGTTGTTGTGGAATTAGTTGGTAGCGGTGCTGGAATCAGTTCAGAGTGGTTGTGGAATCTGTTCAGAATGGTGCTGAATGAAGTTCAGAGTGGTGGTGAAATTAGTTCAGAGTAGTGCTGAATGAAGTTCGGAGTGGTGGTGGAATCAGTTCGGAGTAGTGGTGGAATCAGTTTGGAGTGGTGGTGGAATCAGTTCGGAGTGGTGGTGGAATCAGTTCGGAGTGGTGGTGGAATCAGTTCGGAGTGGTGGTGGAATCAGTTCGGAGTGGTGGTGGAATCAGTTCGGAATGGTGGTGGGATCAGTTCGGAGTGGTGGTGGAACCAGTTTGGAGTGGTGGTGGATTCACTTCGGAGTGGTTGTGAATGAAGTTCAGAGTGGTGGTGATGGAATAAGTTCAGAGTGGTTGTTGAATCAGTTCAGAGTGGTTATGGATTCAGTTAGGTGTTTGTGGATTCAGTTCGGAGTGGTTGTGGAATTAGTTGGTAGCGGTGCTGGAATCAGTTCAGAGTGGTGGTGGAATCAGTTCAGAGTGGTGGTGGAATCAGTTCGGAGTGGTGGTGGAATCAGTTCAGAGTGGTGGCGGAATCAGTTCGGAATGGTGGTGTAATCAGTTCGGAGTGGTGGTGGAATAAGTTCAGTGTGATTGTGGAATCAGTTCAGAGTGATTCTGGAATCAGTTCGGAGTGGTGCTGGCATCAGTTCAGAGTGGTGGTGAATAAAGTTAAGAGTGGTTGTGGAATCAGTTCAGAGTGGTTGTGGAATCTGTTCAGACTGGTGTGAATGAAGTGCAGAGTTGTGGTGAACGAAGTTCAGTGTGGTGGTGGAATCAGTTCGGAATGGTGGTGTAATCAGTTCGGAGTGGTGGTGGAATCAGTTCAGAGTGGTGCTGAATGAAGTTCGGAGTGGTGGTGGAATCAGTTCGGAGTGGTGGTGGAATCAGTTCGGAGTGGTGGTGGAATCAGTTCGGAGTGGTGGTGGAATCAGTTCGGAGTGGTGGTGGAATCAGTTCGGAGAGGTGGTGGAATCAGTTCGGAGTTGTGGTGTAATCAGTTCGGAGTGGTAGTGGAATCAGTTCAGAGTGGTTGTGGAGTCAGTTCAGAGTAGTTGTGAATGAAGTTCAGAGTGGATGTGGAATCAATTCAGAGTGGTTGTGGAATCAGTTCAGAGTGGTGGTGGAATCAGTTCGGAGTGGTGGTGGAATCAGTCCGGAGAGGTGGTGGAATCAGTTCGGAGTTGTGGTGGAATCAGTTCGGAGTGGTAGTGGAATCAGTTCGGAGTGGCTGTGGAATCAGTTCGGAGTGGCTGTGGAATCAGTTCGGAGTTGTGTTGGAATCAGTTCAGAGTGGTGGTGGAATCAGTTCAGAGTGGTGGTGGAATCAGTTCAGAGTGGAGGTGGAATCATTTCGGAGTGGTGGTCGAATCAGTTCGGAGTGGTGGTGGAATCAGATCGGAGTGGTTGTGGAATCAGTTCAGAATGGTTGTGGAATCAGTTCGCAATGGTGGTGTAATCAGTTCGGAGTGGTGGTGGAATCAGTTCAGAGTGGTGCTGAATGAAGTTCGGAGTGGTGGTGGAATCAGTTCGGAGTGGTGGTGGAATCAGTTCGGAGTGGTGGTGGAATCAGTTCAGTGGTGCTGGAATCAGTTCGGAGTGGCTGTGGAATCAGTTCGGAGTGGCTGTGGAATCAGTTCGGAGTGGCTGTGGAATCAGTTCGGAGTGGCTGTGGAATCAGTTCGGAGTTGTGTTGGAATCAGTTCAGAGTGGTGGTGGAATCTGCTCAGAGTGGTGGTGGAATCAGTTCAGAGTGGTGGTGGAATCAGTTCAGAGTGGAGGTGGAATCACTTCGGAGTGCTGGTCGAATCAGTTCGGAGTGGTGGTGGAATCAGTTCGGAGTGGTTGTTGAATCAGTTCAGAGTGGTGCTGAATGAAGTTCGGAGTGGTGGTGGAATCAGTTCGGAGTGGTGGTGGAATCAGTTCGGAGTGGTGGTGGAATCAGTTCGGAGTGGTGGTGGAATCTGTTCAGAGTGGTGGTGGAATCAGTTCGGAGTGGTGGCGGAATCAGTTCGGAATTGTGGTGTAATCAATTTGGAGTGGTAGTGGAATCAGTTCGGAGTGGTGGTGGAATCAGTTCAGAGTGGTTGTGGAATCAGTTGAGAGTGGTTGTGAATGCAGTTCAGAGTGGTTGTGAATGCAGTTCAGAGTGGAGGTGGAATCAGTTCAGAGTGGTTGAGGAATCAGTTCAGAGTGGTTGAGGAATCAGTTCAGAGTGGTTGTGGAATCAGTTTAGAGTGGTTGTGGAATCAGTTCAGAGTGATTGTGGAATCAGTTGAGAGTGGTTGTGGAATCAGCTCAGAGTGATTGTGGAATCAGTTCGGAGTGGTTGTGTAATCAGTTCAGAGTGGTTGTGGAATCTGTTCAGACTGGTGTGAATGAAGTTCAGAGTTATGGTGAACGAAGTTCAGTGTGGTGGTGGAATCAGTTCAGAATGGTGCTGTAATCAGTTCGGAGTGGTGGTGGAATCAGTTCAGAGTGGTGCTGAATGAAGTTCGGAGTGGAGGTGGAAGCAGTTCGGAGTGGTGGTGGAATCAGTTCGGAGTGGTGGTGGAATCAGTTCGGAGTGGTGGTGGAATCAGTTCGGAGTGGTGGTGGAATCAATTCGGAGTGGTGGTGGAATCAGTTCGGAGTTGTGGTGTAATCAGTTCGGAGTGGTAGTGGAATCAGTTCAGAGTGGTTGTGGAGTCAGTTCAGAGAAGTTGTGAATGAAGTTCAGAGTGGTGCTGGAATCAGTTCAGAGTGGATGTGGAATCAGTTCAGAGTGGTTGTGGATTCAGTTCGGTGTTTGTGGAATCAGTTCGGCGTGGTTGTTGAATCAGTTCAGAATGGTTGTGGAATCAGTTCGGAATGGTGGTGTAATCAGTTCGGCGTGGTGGTGGAATCAGTTCAGAGTGGTGCTGTATGAAGATCGGAGTGGTGGTGGAATCCGTTCAGAGTGGTGGTGAATAAAGTTAAGAGTGGTTGTGGAATCAGTTCAGAGTGGTTGTGGAATCTGTTCAGACTGGTGTGAATGAAGTGCAGAGTTGTGGTGAATGAAGTTCAGAGTGGTTGTGGAGTCAGTTCAGAGTGGTTGTGGATTCAGTTCGGTGTTTGTGGAATCAGTTCGGAGTGGTTGTTGAATCAGTTCAGAATGGTTGTGGAATCAGTTCGGAGTGGTGGTGGAATCAGTTCAGAGTGGTGCTGAATGAAGTTCGGACTGGTGGTGGAATCAGTTCGGAGTGGTGGTGGAATCAGTTCGGAGTGGTGGTGGAATCAGTTCAGAGTGGTGGTGGAATCAGTTCGGAGTGGTGCTGGAATCAGTTCGGAGTGGTAGTGGAATCAGTTCGGAGTGGTGGTGGAATCAGTTCAGAGTGGTTGTGGAATCAGTTTAGAGTGGTTGTGGAATCAGTTCAGAGTGATTGTGGAATCAGTTGAGAGTGGTGGTGGAATCAGTTCAGAGTGGTGGTGGAATCAGTTCAGAATGGTTGTGAAATCTGTTCAGACTGGTGTGAATGAAGTTGAGAGCTATGGTGATCTAAGTTCAGAGTGGTTGTGGAATCAGTTAGTGTGATTGTGGAATCAGTTCAGAGTGATTGTGGAATCAGTTCGGAGTGGTGCTGGAATCAGTTCAGAGTGGTGGTGAATAAAGTTAAGAGTGGTTGTGTAAGCAGTTCAGAGTGGTTGTGGAATCTGTTCAGACTGGTGTGAATGAAGTTCAGAGTTGTGGTGAACGAAGTTCAGTGTGGTGGTGGAATCAGTTCGGAATGGTGGTGTAATCAGTTCGGAGTGGTGGTGGAATCAGTTCAGAGTGGTGCTGAATGAAGTTCGGAGTGGTGGTGGAATCAGTTCGGAGTGGTGGTGGAATCAGTTCGGAGTGGTGGTGGAATCAGTTCAGTGGTGCTGGAATCAGTTCGGAGTGGCTGTGGAATCAGTTCGGAGTGGCTGTGGAATCAGTTCGGAGTGGCTGTGGAATCAGTTCGGAGTGGCTGTGGAATCAGTTCGGAGTTGTGTTGGAATCAGTTCAGAGTGGTGGTGGAATCTGCTCAGAGTGGTGGTGGAATCAGTTCAGAGTGGTGGTGGAATCAGTTCAGAGTGGAGGTGGAATCACTTCGGAGTGCTGGTCGAATCAGTTCGGAGTGGTGGTGGAATCAGTTCGGAGTGGTTGTTGAATCAGTTCAGAGTGGTGCTGAATGAAGTTCGGAGTGGTGGTGGAATCAGTTCGGAGTGGTGGTGGAATCAGTTCGGAGTGGTGGTGGAATCAGTTCGGAGTGGTGGTGGAATCAGTTCGGAGTGGTGGTGGAATCTGTTCAGAGTGGTGGTGGAATCAGTTCGGAGTGGTGGCGGAATCAGTTCGGAATTGTGGTGTAATCAATTTGGAGTGGTAGTGGAATCAGTTCGGAGTGGTGGTGGAATCAGTTCAGAGTTGTTGTGGAATCAGTTGAGAGTGGTTGTGAATGCAGTTCAGAGTGGTTGTGAATGCAGTTCAGAGTGGAGGTGGAATCAGTTCAGAGTGGTTGAGGAATCAGTTCAGAGTGGTTGAGGAATCAGTTCAGAGTGGTTGAGGAATCAGTTCAGAGTGGTTGTGGAATCAGTTCAGAGTGATTGTGGAATCAGTTGAGAGTGGTTGTGGAATCAGCTCAGAGTGATTGTGGAATCAGTTCGGAGTGGTTGTGTAATCAGTTCAGAGTGGTTGTGGAATCTGTTCAGACTGGTGTGAATGAAGTTCAGAGTTGTGGTGAACGAAGTTCAGTGTGGTGGTGGAATCAGTTCAGAATGGTGCTGTAATCAGTTCGGAGTGGTGGTGGAATCAGTTCAGAGTGGTGCTGAATGAAGTTCGGAGTGGAGGTGGAAGCAGTTCGGAGTGGTGGTGGAATCAGTTCGGAGTGGTGGTGGAATCAGTTCGGAGTGGTGGTGGAATCAGTTCGGAGTGGTGGTGGAATCAATTCGGAGTGGTGGTGGAATCAGTTCGGAGTTGTGGTGTAATCAGTTCGGAGTGGTAGTGGAATCAGTTCAGAGTGGTTGTGGAGTCAGTTCAGAGAAGTTGTGAATGAAGTTCAGAGTGGTGCTGGAATCAGTTCAGAGTGGATGTGGAATCAGTTCAGAGTGGTTGTGGATTCAGTTCGGTGTTTGTGGAATCAGTTCGGCGTGGTTGTTGAATCAGTTCAGAATGGTTGTGGAATCAGTTCGGAATGGTGGTGTAATCAGTTCGGCGTGGTGGTGGAATCAGTTCAGAGTGGTGCTGTATGAAGATCGGAGTGGTGGTGGAATCAGTTCAGAGTGGTGGTGAATAAAGTTAAGAGTGGTTGTGGAATCAGTTCAGAGTGGTTGTGGAATCTGTTCAGACTGGTGTGAATGAAGCGCAGAGTTGTGGTGAATGAAGTTCAGAGTGGTTGTGGAGTCAGTTCAGAGTGGTTGTGGATTCAGTTCGGTGTTTGTGGAATCAGTTCGGAGTGGTTGTTGAATCAGTTCAGAATGGTTGTGGAATCAGTTCGGAGTGGTGGTGGAATCAGTTCAGAGTGGTGCTGAATGAAGTTCGGACTGGTGGTGGAATCAGTTCGGAGTGGTGGTGGAATCAGTTCGGAGTGGTGGTGGAATCAGTTCAGAGTGGTGGTGGAATCAGTTCGGAGTGGTGCTGGAATCAGTTCGGAGTGGTAGTGGAATCAGTTCGGAGTGGTGGTGGAATCAGTTCAGAGTGGTTGTGGAATCAGTTTAGAGTGGTGGTGGAATCAGTTCAGAGTGGTGGTGGAATCAGTTCAGAGTGGTTGTGAAATCTGTTCAGACTGGTGTGAATGAAGTTGAGAGCTATGGTGATCTAAGTTCAGAGTGGTTGTGGAATCAGTTAGTGTGATTGTGGAATCAGTTCAGAGTGATTGTGGAATCAGTTCGGAGTGGTGGTGAATAAAGTTAAGAGTGGTTGTGTAAGCAGTTCAGAGTGGTTGTGGAATCTGTTCAGACTGGTGTGAATGAAGTTCAGAGTTGTGGTGAACGAAGTTCAGTGTGGTGGTGGAATCAGTTCGGAATGGTGGTGTAATCAGTTCGGAGTGGTGGTGGAATCAGTTCAGAGTGGTGCTGAATGAAGTTCGGAGTGGTGGTGGAATCAGTTCGGAGTGGTGGTGGAATCAGTTCGGAGTGGTGGTGGAATCAGTTCGGAGTGGTGGTGGAATCAGTTCGGAGTGGTGGTGGAATCAGTTCGGAGTGGTGGTGGAATCAGTTCGGAGAGGTGGTGGAATCAGTTCGGAGTTGTGGTGTAATCAGTTCGGAGTGGTAGTGGAATCAGTTCAGAGTGGTTGTGGAGTCAGTTCAGAGTAGTTGTGAATGAAGTTCAGAGTGGTGCTGGAATCAGTTCAGAGTGGATGTGGAATCAATTTAGAGTGGTTGTGGAATCAGTTCGGAGTGGTGGTGGAATCAGTTCGGAGTGGTGGTGGAATCAGTTCGGAGTGGTGGTGGAATCAGTTCGGAGTGGTGGTGGAATCAGTCCGGAGAGGTGGTGGAATCAGTTCGGAGTTGTGGTGTAATCAGTTCGGAGTGGTAGTGGAATCAGTTCAGAGTGGTTGTGGAGTCAGTGCAGAGTAGTTGTGAATGAAGTTCAGAGTGGTGCTGGAATCAGTTCAGAGTGGATGTGGAATCAATTCAGAGTGGTTGTGGAATCAGTTCAGAGTGGTTGTGGAATCAGTTCAGAGTGGTTGTGGAATCAGTTCAGAGTGGTGGTGGAATCAGTTCAGAGTGGTTGTGGAATCACTTCAGACTGGTGGTGAATGAAGTTTTGAGTGGTGGTGAATGAAGTTCAGTGTGGTTGTGGAATCAGTTCGGAGTGGTGCTGGAATCAGTTCGGAGTGGTTGTGGAATCAGTTCGGAGAGGTGGTGGAATCAGTTCGGAGTGGTGGTGGAATCAGTTCGGAGTGGTGGTGGAATCATTTCGGAGTTGTGGTGTAATCAGTTCGGAGTGGTAGTGGAATCAGTTCGGAGTGGTGGTGGAATCAGTTCAGAGTGGTTGTGGAATCAGTTGAGAGTGGTTGTGAATGAAGTTCAGAGTGGTGGTGGAATCAGTTCAGAGTGGAGGTGGAATCAGTTCAGAGTGGTTGACGACTCAGTTCAGAGTGGTTGAGGACTCAGTTCAGAGTGGTTGTGGAATCAGTTCAGAGTGGTTGTGGAATCAGTTTAGAGTGGTTGTGGAATCAGTTCAGAGTGATCGTGGAATCAGTTGAGAGTGGTGGTGGAATCAGCTCAGAGTGGTGGTGGAATCAGTTCAGAGTGGTTGTGGAATCTGTTCAGACTGGTGTGAATGAAGTTCAGAGCTGTGGTGAACGAAGTTCAGAGTGGTTGTGGAATCAGTTCAGTGTGATTGTGGAATCAGTTCAGAGTGATTGTGGAATCAGTTCGGAGTGGTGGTGGAATCAGTTCAGAGTGGTGCTGAATGAAGTTCGGAGTGGTGGTGAACGAAGATCAGTGTGGTGGTGGAATCAGTTCGGAATGGTGGTGTAATCAGTTCGGAGTGTTGGTGGAATCAGTTCAGAGTGGTGCTGAATGAAGTTCGGAGTGGTGGTGGAATCAGTTCGGAGTGGTGGTGGAATCAGTTCGGAGTGGTGGTGGAATCAGTTCGGAGTGGTGGTGGAATCAGTTCGGAGTTGTGGTGTAATCAGTTCGGAGTGGTAGTGGAATCAGTTCAGAGTGGTTGTGGAGTCAGTTCAGAGTGGTTGTGAATGAAGTTCAGAGTGGTGCTGGAATCAGTTCAGAGTGGATGTGGAATCAGTTCAGAGTGGTTGTGGAATCAGTTCAGAGTGGTTGTGGAATCACTTCAGACTGGTGGTGAATGAAGTTTTGAGTGGTGGTGAATGAAGTTCAGTGTGGTTGTGGAATCAGTTCTGAGTGGTTGTGGAATCAGTTCGGAGTGGTGGTGGAATCAGTTTGGAGTGGTGGTGGAATCAGTTTGGAGTGGTGATGGAATCAGTTTGGAGTGGTGGTGGAATCAGTTTGGAGTGGTGGTGGAATCAGTTTGGAGTGGTGGTGGAATCAGTTTGGAGTGGTGGTGGAATCAGTTTGGAGTGGTGGTGGAATCAGTTTGGAGTGGTGGTGGAACCAGTTTGGAGTGGTGGTGGATTCAGTTCGGAGTGGTTGTGAATGAAGTTCACAGTGGTCGTGATGGAATCAGTTCGGAGTTGTTGTGGAATTAGTTGGTAGCGGTGCTGGAATCAGTTCAGAGTGGTTGTGGAATCTGTTCAGAATGGTGCTGAATGAAGTTCAGAGTGGTGGTGAAATTAGTTCAGAGTAGTGCTGAATGAAGTTCGGAGTGGTGGTGGAATCAGTTCGGAGTGGTGGTGGAATCAGTTCGGAATGGTGGTGGGATCAGTTCGGAGTGGTGGTGGAACCAGTTTGGAGTGGTGGTGGATTCACTTCGGAGTGGTTGTGAATGAAGTTCAGAGTGGTGGTGATGGAATAAGTTCAGAGTGGTTGTTGAATCAGTTCAGAGTGGTTATGGATTCAGTTAGGTGTTTGTGGATTCAGTTCGGAGTGGTTGTGGAATTAGTTGGTAGCGGTGCTGGAATCAGTTCAGAGTGGTGGTGGAATCAGTTCAGAGTGGTGGTGGAATCAGTTCGGAGTGGTGGTGGAATCAGTTCAGAGTGGTGGCGGAATCAGTTCGGAGTGGTAGTGGAATCCGTTCGGAGTGGTTGTGAATGAAGTTCAGAGTGGTGGTGGAATCAGTTCAGAGTGGAGGTGGAATCACTTCAGAGTGCTGGTCGAATCAGTTCGGAGTGGTGGTAGAATCAGTTCGGAGTGGTGGTAGAATCAGTTCGGAGTGGTTGTGGAATCAGTTCGGAGTGGCTGTGGAATCAGTTGAGACTGGTGGTGTTATCATTTCAGAGTGGTGTTGGAATCATTTCTAAGTGGTGGTGTGATCAGTTCGGTGTGGTGGTGGAATTAGTTCAGAGTGGTGCTGAATGAAGTTCGGAGTGGTGGTGGAATCAGTTCAGTGGTGCTGGAATCAGTTCGGAGTGGCTGTGGAATCAGTTCGGAGTGGCTGTGGAATCAGTTCGGAGTGGCTGTGGAATCAGTTCGGAGTGGCTGTGGAATCAGTTCGGAGTGGCTGTGGAATCAGTTCGGAGTTGTGTTGGAATCAGTTCAGAGTGGTGGTGGAATCTGCTCAGAGTGGTGGTGGAATCAGTTCAGAGTGGTGGTGGAATCAGTTCAGAGTGGAGGTGGAATCACTTCGGAGTGCTGGTCGAATCAGTTCGGAGTGGTGGTGGAATCAGTTCGGAGTGGTTGTTGAATCAGTTCGGAGTGGTGCTGAATGAAGTTCGGAGTGGTGGTGGAATCAGTTCGGAGTGGTGGTGGAATCAGTTCGGAGTGGTGGTGGAATCATTTCGGAGTGGTGGTGGAATCAGTTCAGAGTGGTGGTGGAATCAGTTCGGAGTGGTGGTGGAATCAGTTCAGAGTGGTGGCGGAATCAGTTCGGAGTGGTAGTGGAATCCGTTCGGAGTGGTTGTGAATGAAGTTCAGAGTGGTGGTGGAATCAGTTCAGAGTGGAGGTGGAATCACTTCAGAGTGCTGGTCGAATCAGTTCGGAGTGGTGGTAGAATCAGTTCGGAGTGGTGGTAGAATCAGTTCGGAGTGGTTGTGGAATCAGTTCGGAGTGGCTGTGGAATCAGTTGAGACTGGTGGTGTTATCATTTCAGAGTGGTGTTGGAATCATTTCTAAGTGGTGGTGTGATCAGTTCGGTGTGGTGGTGGAATTAGTTCAGAGTGGTGCTGAATGAAGTTCGGAGTGGTGGTGGAATCAGTTCAGTGGTGCTGGAATCAGTTCGGAGTGGCTGTGGAATCAGTTCGGAGTGGCTGTGGAATCAGTTCGGAGTGGCTGTGGAATCAGTTCGGAGTGGCTGTGGAATCAGTTCGGAGTGGCTGTGGAATCAGTTCGGAGTTGTGTTGGAATCAGTTCAGAGTGGTGGTGGAATCTGCTCAGAGTGGTGGTGGAATCAGTTCAGAGTGGTGGTGGAATCAGTTCAGAGTGGAGGTGGAATCACTTCGGAGTGCTGGTCGAATCAGTTCGGAGTGGTGGTGGAATCAGTTCGGAGTGGTTGTTGAATCAGTTCAGAGTGGTGCTGAATGAAGTTCGGAGTGGTGGTGGAATCAGTTCGGAGTGGTGGTGGAATCAGTTCTGAGTGGTGGTGGAATCAGTTCGGAGTGGTGGTGGAATCTGTTCAGAGTGGTGGTGGAATCAGTTCGGAGTGGTGGCGGAATCAGTTCGGAATTGTGGTGTAATCAATTTGGTGTGGTAGTGGAATCAGTTCGGAGTGGTGGTGGAATCAGTTCAGAGTGGTTGTGGAATCAGTTGAGAGTGGTTGTGAATGCAGTTCAGAGTGGTTGTGAATGCAGTTCAGAGTGGAGGTGGAATCAGTTCAGAGTGGTTGTGGAATCAGTTCAGAGTGGTTGAGGAATCAGTTCAGAGTGGTTGTGGAATCAGCTCAGAGTGATTGTGGAATCAGTTGAGAGTGGTTGTGGAATCAGCTCAGAGTGATTGTGGAATCAGTTCGGAGTGGTTGTGTAATCAGTTCAGAGTGGTTGTGGAATCTGTTCAGACTGGTGTGAATGAAGTTCAGAGTTGTGGTGAACGAAGTTCAGTGTGGTGGTGGAATCAGTTCAGAATGGTGCTGTAATCAGTTCGGAGTGGTGGTGGAATCAGTTCAGAGTGGTGCTGAATGAAGTTCGGAGTGGAGGTGGAAGCAGTTCGGAGTGGTGGTGGAATCAGTTCGGAGTGGTGGTGGAATCAGTTCGGAGTGGTGGTGGAATCAGTTCGGAGTGGTGGTGGAATCAATTCGGAGTGGTGGTGGAATCAGTTCGGAGTTGTGGTGTAATCAGTTCGGAGTGGTAGTGGAATCAGTTCAGAGTGGTTGTGGAGTCAGTTCAGAGAAGTTGTGAATGAAGTTCAGAGTGGTGCTGGAATCAGTTCAGAGTGGATGTGGAATCAGTTCAGAGTGGTTGTGGATTCAGTTCGGTGTTTGTGGAATCAGTTCGGCGTGGTTGTTGAATCAGTTCAGAATGGTTGTGGAATCAGTTCGGAATGGTGGTGTAATCAGTTCGGCGTGGTGGTGGAATCAGTTCAGAGTGGTGCTGTATGAAGATCGGAGTGGTGGTGGAATCAGTTCGGAGTGGTGGTGGAATCAGTTCGGAGTGGTGGTGGAATCAGTTCGGAGTGGTGGTGGAATCAGTTCGGAATTGTGGTGTAATCAGTTCGGAGTGGTAGTGGAATCAGTACGGAGTGGTGGTGGAATCAGTTCAGAGTGGTTGTGGAATCAGTTGAGAGTGGTTGTGAATGAAGTTCAGAGTGGTGGTGGAATCAGTTCAGAGTGGAGGTGGAATCAGTTCAGAGTGGTTGAGGAATCAGTTTAGAGTGGTTGTGGAATCAGTTTAGAGTGGTTGTGGAATCAGTTCAGAGTGATTGTGGAATCAGTTGAGAGTGGTTGTGGAATCAGCTCAGAGTGGTGGTGGAATCAGTTCAGAGTGGTTGTGGAATCTGTTCAGACTGGTGTGAATGAAGTTCAGAGCTATGGTGAACGAAGTTCAGAGTGGTTGTGGAATCAGTTCAGTGTGATTGTGGAATCAGTTCAGAGTGATTGTGGAATCAGTTCGGAGTGGTGCTGGCATCAGTTCAGAGTGGTGGTGAATAAAGTTAAGAGTGGTTGTGTAATCAGTTCAGAGTGGTTGTGGAATCTGTTCAGACTGGTGTGAATGAAGTTCAGAGTTGTGGTGAACGAAGTTCAGTGTGGTGGTGGAATCAGTTCGGAATGGTGGTGTAATCAGTTCGGAGTGGTGGTGGAATAAGTTCAGTGTGATTGTGGAATCAGTTCAGAGTGATTCTGGAATCAGTTCGGAGTGGTGCTGGCATCAGTTCAGAGTGGTGGTGAATAAAGTTAAGAGTGGTTGTGGAATCAGTTCAGAGTGGTTGTGGAATCTGTTCAGACTGGTGTGAATGAAGTGCAGAGTTGTGGTGAACGAAGTTCAGTGTGGTGGTGGAATCAGTTCGGAATGGTGGTGTAATCAGTTCGGAGTGGTGGTGGAATCAGTTCAGAGTGGTGCTGAATGAAGTTCGGAGTGGTGGTGGAATCAGTTCGGAGTGGTGGTGGAATCAGTTCGGAGTGGTGGTGGAATCAGTTCGGAGTGGTGGTGGAATCAGTTCGGAGTGGTGGTGGAATCAGTTCGGAGTGGTGGTGGAGTCAGTTCGGAGAGGTGGTGGAATCAGTTCGGAGTTGTGGTGTAATCAGTTCGGAGTGGTAGTGGAATCAGTTCAGAGTGGTTGTGGAGTCAGTTCAGAGTAGTTGTGAATGAAGTTCAGAGTGGATGTGGAATCAATTCAGAGTGGTTGTGGAATCAGTTCAGAGTGGTGGTGGAATCAGTTCGGAGTGGTGGTGGAATCAGTCCGGAGAGGTGGTGGAATCAGTTCGGAGTTGTGGTGTAATCAGTTCGGAGTGGTAGTGGAATCAGTTCGGAGTGGCTGTGGAATCAGTTCGGAGTGGCTGTGGAATCAGTTCGGAGTTGTGTTGGAATCAGTTCAGAGTGGTGGTGGAATCAGTTCAGAGTGGTGGTGGAATCAGTTCAGAGTGGTGGTGGAATCAGTTCAGAGTGGAGGTGGAATCATTTCGGAGTGGTGGTCGAATCAGTTCGGAGTGGTGGTGGAATCAGATCGGAGTGGTTGTGGAATCAGTTCAGAATGGTTGTGGAATCAGTTCGGAATGGTGGTGTAATCAGTTCGGAGTGGTGGTGGAATCAGTTCAGAGTGGTGCTGAATGAAGTTCGGAGTGGTGGTGGAATCAGTTCGGAGTGGTGGTGGAATCAGTTCGGAGTGGTGGTGGAATCAGTTCAGTGGTGCTGGAATCAGTTCGGAGTGGCTGTGGAATCAGTTCGGAGTGGCTGTGGAATCAGTTCGGAGTGGCTGTGGAATCAGTTCGGAGTGGCTGTGGAATCAGTTCGGAGTTGTGTTGGAATCAGTTCAGAGTGGTGGTGGAATCTGCTCAGAGTGGTGGTGGAATCAGTTCAGAGTGGTGGTGGAATCAGTTCAGAGTGGAGGTGGAATCACTTCGGAGTGCTGGTCGAATCAGTTCGGAGTGGTGGTGGAATCAGTTCGGAGTGGTTGTTGAATCAGTTCAGAGTGGTGCTGAATGAAGTTCGGAGTGGTGGTGGAATCAGTTCGGAGTGGTGGTGGAATCAGTTCGGAGTGGTGGTGGAATCAGTTCGGAGTGGTGGTGGAATCAGTTCGGAGTGGTGGTGGAATCTGTTCAGAGTGGTGGTGGAATCAGTTCGGAGTGGTGGCGGAATCAGTTCGGAATTGTGGTGTAATCAATTTGGAGTGGTAGTGGAATCAGTTCGGAGTGGTGGTGGAATCAGTTCAGAGTGGTTGTGGAATCAGTTGAGAGTGGTTGTGAATGCAGTTCAGAGTGGTTGTGAATGCAGTTCAGAGTGGAGGTGGAATCAGTTCAGAGTGGTTGAGGAATCAGTTCAGAGTGGTTGAGGAATCAGTTCAGAGTGGTTGTGGAATCAGTTTAGAGTGGTTGTGGAATCAGTTCAGAGTGATTGTGGAATCAGTTGAGAGTGGTTGTGGAATCAGCTCAGAGTGATTGTGGAATCAGTTCGGAGTGGTTGTGTAATCAGTTCAGAGTGGTTGTGGAATCTGTTCAGACTGGTGTGAATGAAGTTCAGAGTTGTGGTGAACGAAGTTCAGTGTGGTGGTGGAATCAGTTCAGAATGGTGCTGTAATCAGTTCGGAGTGGTGGTGGAATCAGTTCAGAGTGGTGCTGAATGAAGTTCGGAGTGGAGGTGGAAGCAGTTCGGAGTGGTGGTGGAATCAGTTCGGAGTGGTGGTGGAATCAGTTCGGAGTGGTGGTGGAATCAGTTCGGAGTTGTGGTGTAATCAGTTCGGAGTGGTAGTGGAATCAGTTCAGAGTGGTTGTGGAGTCAGTTCAGAGAGGTTGTGAATGAAGTTCAGAGTGGTGCTGGAATCAGTTCAGAGTGGATGTGGAATCAGTTCAGAGTGGTTGTGGATTCAGTTCGGTGTTTGTGGAATCAGTTCGGCGTGGTTGTTGAATCAGTTCAGAATGGTTGTGGAATCAGTTCGGAATGGTGGTGTAATCAGTTCGGCGTGGTGGTGGAATCAGTTCAGAGTGGTGCTGTATGAAGATCGGAGTGGTGGTGGAATCAGTTCGGAGTGGTGGTGGAATCAGTTCGGAGGGGTGGTGGAATCAGTTCGGAGTGGTGGTGGAATCAGTTCGGAATTGTGGTGTAATCATTTCGGAGTGGTAGTGGAATCAGTACGGAGTGGTGGTGGAATCAGTTCAGAGTGGTTGTGGAATCAGTTGAGAGTGGTTGTGAATGAAGTTCAGAGTGGTGGTGGAATCAGTTCAGAGTGGAGGTGGAATCAGTTCAGAGTGGTTGAGGAATCAGTTTAGAGTGGTTGTGGAATCAGTTTAGAGTGGTTGTGGAATCAGTTCAGAGTGATTGTGGAATCAGTTGAGAGTGGTTGTGGAATCAGCTCAGAGTGGTGGTGGAATCAGTTCAGAGTGGTTGTGGAATCTGTTCAGACTGGTGTGAATGAAGTTCAGAGCTATGGTGAACGAAGTTCAGAGTGGTTGTGGAATCAGTTCAGTGTGATTGTGGAATCAGTTCAGAGTGATTGTGGAATCAGTTCGGAGTGGTGCTGGCATCAGTTCAGAGTGGTGGTGAATAAAGTTAAGAGTGGTTGTGTAATCAGTTCAGAGTGGTTGTGGAATCTGTTCAGACTGGTGTGAATGAAGTTCAGAGTTGTGGTGAACGAAGTTCAGTGTGGTGGTGGAATCAGTTCGGAATGGTGGTGTAATCAGTTCGGAGTGGTGGTGGAATAAGTTCAGTGTGATTGTGGAATCAGTTCAGAGTGATTCTGGAATCAGTTCGGAGTGGTGCTGGCATCAGTTCAGAGTGGTGGTGAATAAAGTTAAGAGTGGTTGTGGAATCAGTTCAGAGTGGTTGTGGAATCTGTTCAGACTGGTGTGAATGAAGTGCAGAGTTGTGGTGAACGAAGTTCAGTGTGGTGGTGGAATCAGTTCGGAATGGTGGTGTAATCAGTTCTGAGTGGTGGTGGAATCAGTTCAGAGTGGTGCTGAATGAAGTTCGGAGTGGTGGTGGAATCAGTTCGGAGTGGTGGTGGAATCAGTTCGGAGTGGTGGTGGAATCACTTCGGAGTGGTGGTGGAATCATTTCGGAGTGGTGGTGGAATCAGTTCGGAGAGGTGGTGGAATCAGTTCGGAGTTGTGGTGTAATCAGTTCGGAGTGGTAGTGGAATCAGTTCAGAGTGGTTGTGGAGTCAGTTCAGAGTAGTTGTGAATGAAGTTCAGAGTGGATGTGGAATCAATTCAGAGTGGTTGTGGAATCAGTTCAGAGTGGTGGTGGAATCAGTTCGGAGTGGTGGTGGAATCAGTCCGGAGAGGTGGTGGAATCAGTTCGGAGTTGTGGTGTAATCAGTTCGGAGTGGTAGTGGAATCAGTTCGGAGTGGCTGTGGAATCAGTTCGGAGTGGCTGTGGAATCAGTTCGGAGTTGTGTTGGAATCAGTTCAGAGTGGTGGTGGAATCAGTTCGGAATGGTGGTGTAATCAGTTCGGAGTGGTGGTGGAATCAGTTCAGAGTGGTGCTGAATGAAGTTCGGAGTGGTGGTGGAATCAGTTCGGAGTGGTGGTGGAATCAGTTCGGAGTGGTGGTGGAATCACTTCGGAGTGGTGGTGGAATCAGTTCGGAGTGGTGGTGGAATCAGTTCGGAGAGGTGGTGGAATCAGTTCGGAGTTGTGGTGTAATCAGTTCGGAGTGGTAGTGGAATCAGTTCAGAGTGGTTGTGGAGTCAGTTCAGAGTAGTTGTGAATGAAGTTCAGAGTGGATGTGGAATCAATTCAGAGTGGTTGTGGAATCAGTTCAGAGTGGTGGTGGAATCAGTTCGGAGTGGTGGTGGAATCAGTCCGGAGAGGTGGTGGAATCAGTTCGGAGTTGTGGTGTAATCAGTTCGGAGTGGTAGTGGAATCAGTTCGGAGTGGCTGTGGAATCAGTTCGGAGTGGCTGTGGAATCAGTTCGGAGTTGTGTTGGAATCAGTTCAGAGTGGTGGTGGAATCAGTTCAGTGTGGTGGTGGAATCAGTTCAGAGTGGTGGTGGAATCAGTTCAGAGTGGAGGTGGAATCATTTCGGAGTGGTGGTCGAATCAGTTCGGAGTGGTGGTGGAATCAGATCGGAGTGGTTGTGGAATCAGTTCAGAATGGTTGTGGAATCAGTTCGGAATGGTGGTGTAATCAGTTCGTAGTGGTGGTGGAATCAGTTCAGAGTGGTGCTGAATGAAGTTCGGAGTGGTGGTGGAATCAGTTCGGAGTGGTGGTGGAATCAGTTCGGAGTGGTGGTGGAATCAGTTCGGAGTGGTGGTGGAATCTGTTCAGAGTGGTGGTGGAATCAGTTCGGAGTGGTGCTGGATTCAGTTTAGAGTGGTGGTGAATAAAGTAAAGAGTGGTTGTGGAATCAGTTCAGAGTGGTTGTGGAATCTGTTCAGACTGGTGTGAATGAAGTTCAGAGAAGTTGTGAATGAAGTTCAGAGTGGTGCTGGAATCAGTTCAGAGTGGATGTGGAATCAGTTCAGAGTGGTTGTGGATTCAGTTCGGTGTTTGTGGAATCAGTTCGGAGTGGTTGTTGAATCAGTTCAGAATGGTTGTGGAATCAGTTCGGAATGGTGGTGTAATCAGTTCGGAATGGTGGTGTAATCAGTTCGGCGTGGTGGTGGAATCAGTTCAGAGTGGTGCTGTATGAAGATCGGAGTGGTGGTGGAATCAGTTCGGAGTGGTGGTGGAATCAGTTCGGAGTGGTGGTGGAATCAGTTCGGAATTGTGGTGTCATCAGTTCGGAGTGGTAGTGGAATCAGTACGGAGTGGTGGTGGAATCAGTTCAGAGTGGAGGTGGAATCAGTTCAGAGTGGTTGAGGAATCAGTTTAGAGTGGTTGTGGAATCAGTTTAGAGTGGTTGTGGAATCAGTTCAGAGTGATTGTGGAATCAGTTGAGAGTGGTTGTGGAATCAGCTCAGAGTGGTGGTGGAATCAGTTCGGAGTGGTTGTGGAATCAGTTCAGAGTGGTTGTGGAATCAGTTCAGAGTGGTTGTGGAATCAGTTCAGAGTGGTGGTGGAATCAGTTCAGAGTGGTTGTGGAATCACTTCAGACTGGTGGGGAATGAAGTTTTGAATGGTGGTGAATGAAGTTCAGTGTGGTTGTGGAATCAGTTCGGAGTGGTGCTGGAATCAGTTCGGAGTGGTTGTGGAATCAGTTCGGAGTGGTGGTGGAATCAGTTCGGAGTGGTGGTGGAATCAGTTCGGAGTGGTGGTGGAATCAGTTCAGAGTGGTTCTGGAATCAGTTGAGAGTGGTTGTGAATGAAGTTCAGAGTGGTGGTGGAATCAGTTCACAGTGGAGGTGGAATCAGTTCAGAGTGGAGGTGGAATCACTTCGGAGTGCTGGTCGAATCAGTTCGGAATGGTGGTGTAATCAGTTCGGAGTGGTGGTGGAATCTGTTCAGAGTGGTTGTGGAATCAATTCAGAGTGGTTGTGAATGAAGTTCAGATTGGTGGTGATGGAATCAGTTCAGAGTGGTTGTGGAATCAGTTCAGAGTGGTTGTGGATTCAGTTCGGTGTTTGTGGAATCAGTTCGGAGTGGTTGTGGAATCTGTTCAGACTGGTGTGAATGAAGTTCAGAGTTGTGGTGAACGAAGTTCAGTGTGGTGGTGGAATCAGTTCGGAATGGTGGTGTAATCAGTTCGGAGTGGTGGTGGAATCAGTTCAGAGTGGTGCTGAATGAAGTTCGGAGTGGTGGTGGAATCAGTTGCGAGTGGTGGTGGAATCAGTTCGGAGTGGTGGTCGAATCAGTTCGGAGTGGTGGTGGAATCAGTTCGGAGTGGTGGTGGAATCAGTTCGGAGAGGTGGTGGAATCAGTTCGGAGTTGTGGTGTAATCAGTTCGGAGTGGTAGTGGAATCAGTTCAGAGTGGTTGTGGAGTCAGTTCAGAGTAGTTGTGAATGAAGTTCAGAGTGGTGCTGGAATCAGTTCAGAGTGGATGTGGAATCAATTCAGAGTGGTTTTGGAATCAGTTCAGAGTGGTGGTGGAATCAGTTTGGAGTGGTGGTGGAATCAGTTTGGAGTGGTGGTGGAATCAGTTCGGAGTGGTGGTGGAATCAGTCCGGAGAGGTGGTGGAATCAGTTCGGAGTTGTGGTGTAATCAGTTCGGAGTGGTAGTGGAATCAGTTCAGAGTGGTTGTGGAGTCAGTTCAGAGTAGTTGTGAATGAAGTTCAGAGTGGTGCTGGAATCAGTTCAGAGTGGATGTGGAATCAATTCAGAGTGGTTGTGGAATCAGTTCAGAGTGGTTGTGGAATCAGTTCAGAGTGGTTGTGGAATCAGTTCAGAGTGGTTGTGGAATCAGTTCAGAGTGGTTGTGGAATCAGTTCAGAGTGGTTGTGGAATCAGTTCAGAGTGGTGGTGGAATCAGTTCAGAGTGGTTGTGGAATCACTTCAGACTGGTGGGGAATGAAGTTTTGAGTGGTGGTGAATGAAGTTCAGTGTGGTTGTGGAATCAGTTCGGAGTGGTGCTGGAATCAGTTCGGAGTGGTTGTGGAATCAGTTCGGAGTGGTGGTGGAATCAGTTCGGAGTGGTGGTGGAATCAGTTCGGAGTGGTGGTGGAATCATTTCGGAGTTGTGGTGTAATCAGTTCGGAGTGGTAGTGGAATCAGTTCGGAGTGGTGGTGGAATCAGTTCAGAGTGGTTGTGGAATCAGTTGAGAGTGGTTGTGAATGAAGTTCAGAGTGGTGGTGGAATCAGTTCACAGTGGAGGTGGAATCAGTTCAGAGTGGTTGACGACTCAGTTCAGAGTGGTTGAGGACTCAGTTCAGAGTGGTTGTGGAATCAGTTCAGAGTGGTTGTGGAATCAGTTTAGAGTGGTTGTGGAATCAGTTCAGAGTGATCGTGGAATCAGTTGAGAGTGGTGGTGGAATCAGCTCAGAGTGGTGGTGGAATCAGTTCAGAGTGGTTGTGGAATCTGTTCAGACTGGTGTGAATGAAGTTCAGAGCTATGGTGAACGAAGTTCAGAGTGGTTGTGGAATCAGTTCAGTGTGATTGTGGAATCAGTTCAGAGTGGTGTGAATGAAGTTCAGAGTTGTGGTGAACGAAGTTCAGTGTGGTGGTGGAATCAGTTCGGAATGGTGGTATAATCAGTTCGGAGTGGTGGTGGAATCAGTTCAGAGTGGTGCTGAATGAAGTTCGGAGTGGTGGTGGAATCAGTTCCGAGTGGTGGTGGAATCAGTTCGGAGTTGTGGTGGAATCAGTTCGGAGTGGTGGTGGAATCAGTTCGGAGTGGTTGTGGAGTCAGTTCAGAGTGGTTGTGAATGAAGTTCAGAGTGGTGCTGGAATCAGTTCAGAGTGGATGTGGAATCAGTTCAGAGTGGTTGTGGAATCAGTTCAGAGTGGTTGTGGAATCACTTCAGACTGGTGGTGAATGAAGTTTTGAGTGGTGGTGAATGAAGTTCAGTGTGGTTGTGGAATCAGTTCTGAGTGGTTGTGGAATCAGTTCGGAGTGGTGGTGGAATCAGTTCGGAGTGGTGGTGGAATCAGTTTGGAGTGGTGGTGGAATCAGTTTGGAGTGGTGGTGGAATCAGTTTGGAGTGTTGGTGGAACCAGTTTGGAGTGGTGGTGGATTCAGTTTGGAGTGGTTGTGAATGAAGTTCACAGTGGTCGTGATGGAATCAGTTCGGAGTTGTTGTGGAATTAGTTGGTAGCGGTGCTGGAATCAGTTCAGAGTGGTTGTGGAATCTGTTCAGAATGGTGCTGAATGAAGTTCAGAGTGGTGGTGAAATTAGTTCAGAGTAGTGCTGAATGAAGTTCGGAGTGGTGGTGGAATCAGTTCGGAGTAGTGGTGGAATCAGTTTGGAGTGGTGGTGGAATCAGTTCGGAGTGGTGGTGGAATCAATTCGGAGTGGTGGTGGAATCAGTTCGGAGTGGTGGTGGAATCAGTTCGGAGTGGTTGTGGAATCAGTTCGGAATGGTGGTGGAATCAGTTCGGAGTGGTGGTTGAACCAGTTCGGAGTGGTGGTGGATTCACTTCGGAGTGGTTGTGAATGAAGTTCAGAGTGGTGGTGATGGAATAAGTTCAGAGTGGTTGTTGAATCAGTTCAGAGTGGTTATGGATTCAGTTAGGTGTTTGTGGAATCAGTTCGGAGTGGTTGTGGAATTAGTTGGTAGCGGTGCTGGAATCAGTTCAGAGTGGTGGTGGAATCAGTTCAGAGTGGTGGTGGAATCAGTTCGGAGTGGTGGTGGAATCAGTTCAGAGTGGTGGCGGAATCAGTTCGGAGTGGTAGTGGAATCCGTTCGGAGTGGTTGTGAATGAAGTTCAGAGTGGTGGTGGAATCAGTTCAGAGTGGAGGTGGAATCACTTCAGAGTGCTGGTCGAATCAGTTCGGAGTGGTGGTAGAATCAGTTCGGAGTGGTGGTAGAATCAGTTCGGAGTGTTTGTGGAATCAGTTCGGAGTGGCTGTGGAATCAGTTGAGACTGGTGGTGTTATCATTTAAGAGTGGTGTTGGAATCATTTCTAAGTGGTGGTGTGATCAGTTCGGTGTGGTGGTGGAATTAGTTCAGAGTGGTGCTGAATGAAGTTCGGAGTGGTGGTGGAATCAGTTCGGAGTGGCTGTGGAATCAGTTCGGAGTTGTGTTGGAATCAGTTCAGTGTGGTGGTGGAATCTGCTCAGAGTGGTGGTGGAATCAGTTCAGAGTGGTGGTGGAATCAGTTCAGAGTGGAGGTGGAATCATTTCGGAGTGCTGGTCGAATCAGTTCGGAGTGGTGGTGGAATCAGTTCGGAGTGGCTGTGGAATCAGTTCGGAGTGGCTGTGGAATCAGTTCGGAGTGGCTGTGGAATCAGTTCGGAGTTGTGTTGGAATCAGTTCAGAGTGGTGGTGGAATCTGCTCAGAGTGGTGGTGGAATCAGTTCGGAGTGGTTGTTGAATCAGTTCAGAATGGTTGTGGAATCAGTTCGGAATGGTGGTGTAATCAGTTCGGAGTGGTGGTGGAATCAGTTCAGAGTGGTGCTGAATGAAGTTCGCAGTGGTGGTGGAATCAGTTCGGAGTGGTGGTGGAATCAGTTCGGAGTGGTGGTGGAATCAGTTCGGAGTGGTGGTGGAATCTGTTCAGAGTGGTGGTGGAATCAGTTCGGAGTGGTGCTGGATTCAGTTTAGAGTGGTGGTGAATAAAGTTAAGAGTGGTTGTGGAATCAGTTCAGAGTGGTTGTGGAATCTGTTCAGACTGGTGTGAATGAAGTTCAGAGTTGTGGTGAACGATGTTCAGTGTGGTGGTGGAATCAGTTCGGAGTGGTGGTGGAATCAGTTCGGAGTGGTGGTGGAATCAGTTCAGAGTGGTGTTGGAATCAGTTCGGAGTGGTGGTGGAATCAGTTCGGAGTTGTGGTGTAATCAGTTCGGAGTGGTAGTGGAATCAGTTCAGAGTGGTTGTGGAGTCAGTTCAGAGTGGATGTGGAATCAGTTCATAGTGGTTGTGGAATCAGTTCAGAGTGGTTGTGGAATCACTTCAGACTGGTGGTGAATGAAGTTCAGTGTGGTTGTGGAATCAGTTCTGAGTGGTTGTGGAATCAGTTCGGAGTGGTGGTGGAATCAGTTCGGAGTGGTGGTGGAATCAGTTTGGAGTGGTGGTGGAATCAGTTTGGAGTGGTGGTGGAATCAGTTTGGAGTGGTGGTGGAATCAGTTTGGAGTGGTGGTGGAACCAGTTTGGAGTGGTGGTGGATTCAGTTCGGAGCGGTTGTGAATGAAGTTCACAGTGGTCGTGATGGAATCAGTTCGGAGTTGTTGTGGAATTAGTTGGAAGCGGTGCTGGAATCAGTTCAGAGTGGTTGTGGAATCTGTTCAGAATGGTGCTGAATGAAGTTCAGAGTGGTGGTGAAATTAGTTCAGAGTAGTGCTGAATGAAGTTCGGAGTGGTGGTGGAATCAGTTCGGAGTAGTGGTGGAATCAGTTTGGAGTGGTGGTGGAATCAGTTTGGAGTGGTGGTGGAACCAGTTTGGAGTGGTGGTGGATTCAGTTTGGAGTGGTTGTGAATGAAGTTCACAGTGGTCGTGATGGAATCAGTTCGGAGTTGTTGTGGAATTAGTTGGTAGCGGTGCTGGAATCAGTTCAGAGTGGTTGTGGAATCTGTTCAGAATGGTGCTGAATGAAGTTCAGAGTAGTGCTGAATGAAGTTCGGAGTGGTGGTGGAATCAGTTCGGAATAGTGTTGGAATCAGTTTGGAGTGGTGGTGGAATCAGTTCGGAGTGGTGGTGGAATCAGTTCGGAGTGGTGGTGGAATCAGTTCGGAGTGGTGGTGGAATCAGTTCGGAGTGGTGGTGGAATCAGTTCGGAATGGTGGTGGAATCAGTTCGGAGTGGTGGTGGAACCAGTTCGGAGTGGTGGTGGATTCACTTCGGAGTGGTTGTGAATGAAGTTCAGAGTGGTGGTGATGGAATAAGTTCAGAGTGGTTGTTGAATCAGTTCAGAGTGGTTATGGATTCAGTTAGGTGTTTGTGGAATCAGTTCGGAGTGGTTGTGGAATTAGTTGGTAGCGGTGCTGGAATCAGTTCAGAGTGGTGGTGGAATCAGTTCAGAGTGGTGGTGGAATCAGTTCGGAGTGGTGGTGGAATCAGTTCAGAGTGGTGGCGGAATCAGTTCGGAGTGGTAGTGGAATCCGTTCGGAGTGGTTGTGAATGAAGTTCAGAGTGGTGGTGGAATCAGTTCAGAGTGGAGGTGGAATCACTTCAGAGTGCTGGTCGAATCAGTTTGGAGTGGTGGTAGAATCAGTTCGGAGTGGTGGTAGAATCAGTTCGGAGTGGTTGTGGAATCAGTTCGGAGTGGCTGTGGAATCAGTTGAGACTGGTGGTGTTATCATTTAACAGTGGTGTTGGAATCATTTCTAAGTGGTGGTGTGATCAGTTCGGTGTGGTGGTGGAATTAGTTCTGAGTGGTGCTGAATGAAGTTTGGAGTGGTGGTGGAATCAGTTCAGAGTGGTGCTGGAATCAGTTCGGAGTGGCTGTGGAATCAGTTCGGAGTGGCTGTGGAATCAGTTCGGAGTGGCTGTGGAATCAGTTCGGAGTTGTGTTGGAATCAGTTCAGAGTGGTGGTGGAATCTGCTCAGAGTGGTGGTGGAATCAGTTCAGAGTGGTGGTGGAATCAGTTCAGAGTGGAGGTGGAATCATTTCGGAGTGCTGGTCGAATCAGTTCGGAGTGGTGGTGGAATCAGTTCGGAGTGGTTGTTGAATCAGTTCAGAATGGTTGTGGAATCAGTTCGGAATGGTGGTGTAATCAGTTCGGAGTGGTGGTGGAATCAGTTCAGAGTGGTGGTGGAATCAGTTCGGAGTGGTGGTGGAATCTGTTCAGAGTGGTGGTGGAATCAGTTCGGACTGGTGCTGGATTCAGTTTAGAGTGCTGGTGAATAAAGTTAAGAGTGGTTGTGGAATCAGTTCAGAGTGGTTGTGGAATCTGTTCAGACTGGTGTGAATGAAGTTCAGAGTTGTGGTGAACGAAGTTCAGTGTGGTGGTGGAATCAGTTCGGAATGGTGGTGTAATCAGTTCGGAGTGGTGGTGGAATCAGTTCAGAGTGGTGCTGAATGAAGTTCGGAGTGGTGGTGGAATCAGTTCGGAGTGGTGGTGGAATCAGTTCTGAGTGGTGGTGGAATCAGTTCGGAGTGGTGGTGGAATCAGTTCGGAGTGGTGGTGGAATCAGTTCGGAGTTGTGGTGTAATCAGTTCGGAGTGGTAGTGGAATCAGTTCAGAGTGGTTGTGGAGTCAGTTCAGAGTGGTTGTGAATGAAGTTCAGAGTGGTGCTGGAATCAGTTCAGAGTGGATGTGGAATCAGTTCAGAGTGGTTGTGGAATCAGTTCAGAGTGGTTGTGGAATCAGTTCGGAGTGGTGGTGGAATCAGTTCGGAGTGGTGGTGGAATCAGTTTGGAGTGGTGGTGGAATCAGTTTGGAGTGGTGGTGGAATCAGTTTGGAGTGGTGGTGGAATCAGTTTGGAGTGGTGGTGGAATCAGTTTGGAGTGGTGGTGGAATCAGTTTGGAGTGGTGGTGGAACCAGTTTGGAGTGGTGGTGGATTCAGTTCGGAGTGGTTGTGAATGAAGTTCACAGTGGTCGTGATGGAATCAGTTCGGAGTTGTTGTGGAATTAGTTGGTAGCGGTGCTGGAATCAGTTCATAGTGGTTGTGGAATCTGTTCAGAATGGTGCTGAATGAAGTTCAGAGTGGTGGTGAAATTAGTTCAGAGTAGTGCTGAATGAAGTTCGGAGTGGTGGTGGAATCAGTTCGGAGTAGTGGTGGAATCAGTTTGGAGTGGTGGTGGAATCAGTTCGGAGTGGTGGTGGAATCAGTTCGGAGTGGTGGTGGAATCAGTTCGGAGTGGTGGTGGAATCAGTTCGGAATGGTGGTGGAATCAGTTCGGAGTGGTGGTGGAACCAGTTCGGAGTGGTGGTGGATTCACTTCGGAGTGGTTGTGAATGAAGTTCAGAGTGGTGGTGATGGAATAAGTTCAGAGTGGTTGTTGAATCAGTTCAGAGTGGTTATGGATTCAGTTAGGTGTTTGTGGATTCAGTTCGGAGTGGTTGTGGAATTAGTTGGTAGCGGTGCTGGAATCAGTTCAGAGTGGTGGTGGAAACAGTTCAGAGTGGTGGTGGAATCAGTTCGGAGTGGTGGTGGAATCAGTTCAGAGTGGTGGCGGAATCAGTTCGGAGTGGTAGTGGAATCCGTTCGGAGTGGTTGTGAATGAAGTTCAGAGTGGTGGTGGAATCAGTTCAGAGTGGAGGTGGAATCACTTCAGAGTGCTGGTCGAATCAGTTCGGAGTGGTGGTAGAATCAGTTCGGAGTGGTGGTAGAATCAGTTCGGAGTGGTGGTAGAATCAGTTCGGAGTGGTGGTAGAATCAGTTCGGAGTGGTTGTGGAATCAGTTCGGAGTGGCTGTGGAATCAGTTGAGACTGGTGGTGTTATCATTTCAGAGTGGTGTTGGAATCATTTCTAAGTGGTGGTGTGATCAGTTCGGTGTGGTGGTGGAATTAGTTCAGAGTGGTGCTGAATGAAGTTCGGAGTGGTGGTGGAATCAGTTCAGAGTGGTGCTGGAATCAGTTCGGAGTGGCTGTGGAATCAGTTCGGATTGGCTGTGGAATCAGTTCGGAGTGGCTGTGGAATCACTTCGGAGTTGTGTTGGAATCAGTTCAGAGTGGTGGTGGAATCTGCTCAGAGTGGTGGTGGAATCAGTTCAGAGTGGTGGTGGAATCAGTTCAGAGTGGAGTTGGAATCACTTCGGAGTGCTGGTCGAATCAGTTCGGAGTGGTGGTGGAATCAGTTCGGAGTGGTGGTGGAATCAGTTCTGAGTGGTGGTGGAATCAGTTCGGAGTGGTGGTGGAATCAGTTCGGAGTGGTGGTGGAATCAGTTCGGAGTTGTGGTGTAATCAGTTCGGAGTGGTAGTGGAATCAGTTCAGAGTGGTTGTGGAGTCAGTTCAGAGTGGTTGTGAATGAAGTTCAGAGTGGTGCTGGAATCAGTTCAGAGTGGATGTGGAATCAGTTCAGAGTGGTTGTGGAATCAGTTCAGAGTGGTTGTGGAATCAGTTCGGAGTGGTGGTGGAATCAGTTCGGAGTGGTGGTGGAATCAGTTTGGAGTGGTGGTGGAATCAGTTTGGAGTGGTGGTGGAATCAGTTTGGAGTGGTGGTGGAATCAGTTTGGAGTGGTGGTGGAATCAGTTTGGAGTGGTGGTGGAATCAGTTTGGAGTGGTGGTGGAACCAGTTTGGAGTGGTGGTGGATTCAGTTCGGAGTGGTTGTGAATGAAGTTCACAGTGGTCGTGATGGAATCAGTTCGGAGTTGTTGTGGAATTAGTTGGTAGCGGTGCTGGAATCAGTTCATAGTGGTTGTGGAATCTGTTCAGAATGGTGCTGAATGAAGTTCAGAGTGGTGGTGAAATTAGTTCAGAGTAGTGCTGAATGAAGTTCGGAGTGGTGGTGGAATCAGTTCGGAGTAGTGGTGGAATCAGTTTGGAGTGGTGGTGGAATCAGTTCGGAGTGGTGGTGGAATCAGTTCGGAGTGGTGGTGGAATCAGTTCGGAGTGGTGGTGGAATCAGTTCGGAATGGTGGTGGAATCAGTTCGGAGTGGTGGTGGAACCAGTTCGGAGTGGTGGTGGATTCACTTCGGAGTGGTTGTGAATGAAGTTCAGAGTGGTGGTGATGGAATAAGTTCAGAGTGGTTGTTGAATCAGTTCAGAGTGGTTATGGATTCAGTTAGGTGTTTGTGGATTCAGTTCGGAGTGGTTGTGGAATTAGTTGGTAGCGGTGCTGGAATCAGTTCAGAGTGGTGGTGGAAACAGTTCAGAGTGGTGGTGGAATCAGTTCGGAGTGGTGGTGGAATCAGTTCAGAGTGGTGGCGGAATCAGTTCGGAGTGGTAGTGGAATCCGTTCGGAGTGGTTGTGAATGAAGTTCAGAGTGGTGGTGGAATCAGTTCAGAGTGGAGGTGGAATCACTTCAGAGTGCTGGTCGAATCAGTTCGGAGTGGTGGTAGAATCAGTTCGGAGTGGTGGTAGAATCAGTTCGGAGTGGTGGTAGAATCAGTTCGGAGTGGTGGTAGAATCAGTTCGGAGTGGTTGTGGAATCAGTTCGGAGTGGCTGTGGAATCAGTTGAGACTGGTGGTGTTATCATTTCAGAGTGGTGTTGGAATCATTTCTAAGTGGTGGTGTGATCAGTTCGGTGTGGTGGTGGAATTAGTTCAGAGTGGTGCTGAATGAAGTTCGGAGTGGTGGTGGAATCAGTTCAGAGTGGTGCTGGAATCAGTTCGGAGTGGCTGTGGAATCAGTTCGGATTGGCTGTGGAATCAGTTCGGAGTGGCTGTGGAATCACTTCGGAGTTGTGTTGGAATCAGTTCAGAGTGGTGGTGGAATCTGCTCAGAGTGGTGGTGGAATCAGTTCAGAGTGGTGGTGGAATCAGTTCAGAGTGGAGTTGGAATCACTTCGGAGTGCTGGTCGAATCAGTTCGGAGTGGTGGTGGAATCAGTTCGGAGTGGTTGTTGAATCAGTTCAGAATGGTTGTGGAATCAGTTCGGAATGGTGGTGTAATCAGTTCGGAGTGGTGGTGGAATCAGTTCAGAGTGGTGCTGAATGAAGTTCGGAGTGGTGGTGGAATCAGTTCGGAGTGGTGGTGGAATCAGTTCGGAGTGGTGGTGGAATCTGTTCAGAGTGGTGGTGGAATCAGTTCGGAGTGGTGGCGGAATCAGTTCGGAATTGTGGTGTAATCAGTTTGGAGTGGAAGTGGAATCATTTCGGAGTGGTGGTGGAATCAGTTCAGAGTGGTTGTGGAATCAGTTGAGAGTGGTTGTGAATGCAGTTCAGAGTGGTTGTGAATGCAGTTCAGAGTGGAGGTGGAATCAGTTCAGAGTGGTTGAGGAATCAGTTCAGAGTGGTTGAGGAATCAGTTCAGAGTGGTTGTGGAATCAGTTTAGAGTGGTTGTGGAATCAGTTCAGAGTGATTGTGGAATCAGTTGAGAGTGGTTGTGGAATCAGCTCAGAGTGATTGTGGAATCAGTTCGGAGTGGTGCTGGAATCAGTTCAGAGTGGTGGTGGAATCTGCTCAAAGTGGTGGTGGAATCAGTTCAGAGTGGTGGTGGAATCAGTTCAGAGTGGAGTTGGAATCACTTCGGAGTGCTGGTCGAATCAGTTCGGAGTGGTGGTGGAATCAGTTCGGAGTGGTTGTTGAATCAGTTCAGAATGGTTGTGGAATCAGTTCGGAATGGTGGTGTAATCAGTTCGGAGTGGTGGTCGAATCAGTTCAGAGTGGTGCTGAATGAAGTTCGGAGTGGTGGTGGAATCAGTTCGGAGTGGTGGTGGAATCAGTTCGGAGTGGTGGTGGAATCTGTTCAGAGTGGTGGTGGAATCTGTTCAGAGTGGTGGTGGAATCAGTTCGGAGTGGTGGCGGAATCAGTTCGGAATTGTGGTGTAATCAGTTTGGAGTGGTAGAGGAATCAGTTCGGAGTGGTGGTGGAATCAGTTCAGAGTGGTTGTGGAATCAGTTGAGAGTGGTTGTGAATGCAGTTCAGAGTGGTTGTGAATGCAGTTCAGAGTGGAGGTGGAATCAGTTCAGAGTGGTTGAGGAATCAGTTCAGAGTGGTTGAGGAATCAGTTCAGAGTGGTTGTGGAATCAGTTTAGAGTGGTTGTGGAATCAGTTCAGAGTGATTGTGGAATCAGTTGAGAGTGGTTGTGGAATCAGCTCAGAGTGATTGTGGAATCAGTTCGGAGTGGTGCTGGAATCAGTTCAGAGTGGTGGTGAATAAAGTTAAGAGTGGTTGTGTAATCAGTTCAGAGTGGTTGTGGAATCTGTTCAGACTGGTGTGAATGAAGTTCAGAGTTGTGGTGAACGAAGTTCAGTGTGGTGGTGGAATCAGTTCAGAATGGTGGTGTAATCAGTTCGGAGTGGTGGTGGAATCAGCTCAGAGTGGTGCTGAATGAAGTTCGGAGTGGAGGTGGAAGCAGTTCGGAGTGGTGGTGGAATCAGTTCGGAGTGGTGGTGGAATCAGTTCGGAGTGGTGGTGGAATCAGTTTGGAGTGGTGGTGGAATCAGTTTGGAGTGGTGGTGGAACCAGTTTGGAGTGGTGGTGGATTCAGTTTGGAGTGGTTGTGAATGAAGTTCACAGTGGTCGTGATGGAATCAGTTCGGAGTTGTTGTGGAATTAGTTGGTAGCGGTGCTGGAATCAGTTCAGAGTGGTTGTGGAATCTGTTCAGAATGGTGCTGAATGAAGTTCAGAGTGGTGGTGAAATTAGTTCAGAGTAGTGCTGAATGAAGTTCGGAGTGGTGGTGGAATCAGTTCGGAGTAGTGGTGGAATCAGTTTGGAGTGGTGGTGGAATCAGTTCGGAGTGGTGGTGGAATCAGTTCGGAGTGGTGGTGGAATCAGTTCGGAGTGGTGGTGGAATCAGTTCGGAATGGTGGTGGAATCAGTTCGGAGTGGTGGTGGAACCAGTTCGGAGTGGTGGTGGATTCACTTCGGAGTGGTTGTGAATGAAGTTCAGAGTGGTGGTGATGGAATAAGTTCAGAGTGTTTGTTGAATCAGTTCAGAGTGGTTATGGATTCAGTTAGGTGTTTGTGGAATCAGTTCGGAGTGGTTGTGGAATTAGTTGGTAGCGGTGCTGGAATCAGTTCAGAGTGGTGGTGGAATCAGTTCAGAGTGGTGGTGGAATCAGTTCGGAGTGGTGGTGGAATCAGTTCAGAGTGGTGGCGGAATCAGTTCGGAGTGGTAGTGGAATCCGTTCGGAGTGGTTGTGAATGAAGTTCAGAGTGGTGGTGGAATCAGTTCAGAGTGGAGGTGGAATCACTTCAGAGTGCTGGTCGAATCAGTTCGGAGTGGTGGTAGAATCAGTTCGGAGTGGTGGTAGAATCAGTTCGGAGTGGTTGTGGAATCAGTTCGGAATGGTGGTGTAATCAGTTCGGAGTGGTGGTGGAATCAGTTCAGAGTGGTGCTGAATGAAGTTCGGAGTGGTGGTGGAATCAGTTCGGAGTGGTGGTGGAATCAGTTCGGAGTGGTGGTGGAATCTGTTCAGAGTGGTGGTGGAATCAGTTCGGAGTGGTGGCGGAATCAGTTCGGAATTGTGGTGTAATCAGTTTGGAGTGGAAGTGGAATCATTTCGGAGTGGTGGTGGAATCAGTTCAGAGTGGTTGTGGAATCAGTTGAGAGTGGTTGTGAATGCAGTTCAGAGTGGTTGTGAATGCAGTTCAGAGTGGAGGTGGAATCAGTTCAGAGTGGTTGAGGAATCAGTTCAGAGTGGTTGAGGAATCAGTTCAGAGTGGTTGTGGAATCAGTTTAGAGTGGTTGTGGAATCAGTTCAGAGTGATTGTGGAATCAGTTGAGAGTGGTTGTGGAATCAGCTCAGAGTGATTGTGGAATCAGTTCGGAGTGGTGCTGGAATCAGTTCAGAGTGGTGGTGGAATCTGCTCAGAGTGGTGGTGGAATCAGTTCAGAGTGGTGGTGGAATCAGTTCAGAGTGGAGTTGGAATCACTTCGGAGTGCTGGTCGAATCAGTTCGGAGTGGTGGTGGAATCAGTTCGGAGTGGTTGTTGAATCAGTTCAGAATGGTTGTGGAATCAGTTCGGAATGGTGGTGTAATCAGTTCGGAGTGGTGGTCGAATCAGTTCAGAGTGGTGCTGAATGAAGTTCGGAGTGGTGGTGGAATCAGTTCGGAGTGGTGGTGGAATCAGTTCGGAGTGGTGGTGGAATCTGTTCAGAGTGGTGGTGGAATCTGTTCAGAGTGGTGGTGGAATCAGTTCGGAGTGGTTGTGGAATCTGTTCAGAATGGTGCTGAATGAAGTTCAGAGTGGTGGTGAAATTAGTTCAGAGTAGTGCTGAATGAAGTTCGGAGTGGTGGTGGAATCAGTTCGGAGTAGTGGTGGAATCAGTTTGGAGTGGTGGTGGAATCAGTTCGGAGTGGTGGTGGAATCAGTTCGGAGTGGTGGTGGAATCAGTTCGGAGTGGTGGTGGAATCAGTTCGGAATGGTGGTGGAATCAGTTCGGAGTGGTGGTGGAACCAGTTCGGAGTGGTGGTGGATTCACTTCGGAGTGGTTGTGAATGAAGTTCAGAGTGGTGGTGATGGAATAAGTTCAGAGTGGTTGTTGAATCAGTTCAGAGTGGTTATGGATTCAGTTAGGTGTTTGTGGATTCAGTTCGGAGTGGTTGTGGAATTAGTTGGTAGCGGTGCTGGAATCAGTTCAGAGTGGTGGTGGAAACAGTTCAGAGTGGTGGTGGAATCAGTTCGGAGTGGTGGTGGAATCAGTTCAGAGTGGTGGCGGAATCAGTTCGGAGTGGTAGTGGAATCCGTTCGGAGTGGTTGTGAATGAAGTTCAGAGTGGTGGTGGAATCAGTTCAGAGTGGAGGTGGAATCACTTCAGAGTGCTGGTCGAATCAGTTCGGAGTGGTGGTAGAATCAGTTCGGAGTGGTGGTAGAATCAGTTCGGAGTGGTGGTAGAATCAGTTCGGAGTGGTGGTAGAATCAGTTCGGAGTGGTTGTGGAATCAGTTCGGAGTGGCTGTGGAATCAGTTGAGACTGGTGGTGTTATCATTTCAGAGTGGTGTTGGAATCATTTCTAAGTGGTGGTGTGATCAGTTCGGTGTGGTGGTGGAATTAGTTCAGAGTGGTGCTGAATGAAGTTCGGAGTGGTGGTGGAATCAGTTCAGAGTGGTGCTGGAATCAGTTCGGAGTGGCTGTGGAATCAGTTCGGATTGGCTGTGGAATCAGTTCGGAGTGGCTGTGGAATCACTTCGGAGTTGTGTTGGAATCAGTTCAGAGTGTTGGTGGAATCTGCTCAGAGTGGTGGTGGAATCAGTTCAGAGTGGTGGTGGAATCAGTTCAGAGTGGAGTTGGAATCACTTCGGAGTGCTGGTCGAATCAGTTCGGAGTGGTGGTGGAATCAGTTCGGAGTGGTTGTTGAATCAGTTCAGAATGGTTGTGGAATCAGTTCGGAATGGTGGTGTAATCAGTTCGGAGTGGTGGTGGAATCAGTTCAGAGTGGTGCTGAATGAAGTTCGGAGTGGTGGTGGAATCAGTTCGGAGTGGTGGTGGAATCAGTTCGGAGTGGTGGTGGAATCTGTTCAGAGTGGTGGTGGAATCAGTTCGGAGTGGTGGCGGAATCAGTTCGGAATTGTGGTGTAATCAGTTTGGAGTGGAAGTGGAATCATTTCGGAGTGGTGGTGGAATCAGTTCAGAGTGGTTGTGGAATCAGTTGAGAGTGGTTGTGAATGCAGTTCAGAGTGGTTGTGAATGCAGTTCAGAGTGGAGGTGGAATCAGTTCAGAGTGGTTGAGGAATCAGTTCAGAGTGGTTGAGGAATCAGTTCAGAGTGGTTGTGGAATCAGTTTAGAGTGGTTGTGGAATCAGTTCAGAGTGATTGTGGAATCAGTTGAGAGTGGTTGTGGAATCAGCTCAGAGTGATTGTGGAATCAGTTCGGAGTGGTGCTGGAATCAGTTCAGAGTGGTGGTGGAATCTGCTCAGAGTGGTGGTGGAATCAGTTCAGAGTGGTGGTGGAATCAGTTCAGAGTGGAGTTGGAATCACTTCGGAGTGCTGGTCGAATCAGTTCGGAGTGGTGGTGGAATCAGTTCGGAGTGGTTGTTGAATCAGTTCAGAATGGTTGTGGAATCAGTTCGGAATGGTGGTGTAATCAGTTCGGAGTGGTGGTCGAATCAGTTCAGAGTGGTGCTGAATGAAGTTCGGAGTGGTGGTGGAATCAGTTCGGAGTGGTGGTGGAATCAGTTCGGAGTGGTGGTGGAATCTGTTCAGAGTGGTGGTGGAATCTGTTCAGAGTGGTGGTGGAATCAGTTCGGAGTGGTGGCGGAATCAGTTCGGAATTGTGGTGTAATCAGTTTGGAGTGGTAGAGGAATCAGTTCGGAGTGGTGGTGGAATCAGTTCAGAGTGGTTGTGGAATCAGTTGAGAGTGGTTGTGAATGCAGTTCAGAGTGGTTGTGAATGCAGTTCAGAGTGGAGGTGGAATCAGTTCAGAGTGGTTGAGGAATCAGTTCAGAGTGGTTGAGGAATCAGTTCAGAGTGGTTGTGGAATCAGTTTAGAGTGGTTGTGGAATCAGTTCAGAGTGATTGTGGAATCAGTTGAGAGTGGTTGTGGAATCAGCTCAGAGTGATTGTGGAATCAGTTCGGAGTGGTGCTGGAATCAGTTCAGAGTGGTGGTGAATAAAGTTAAGAGTGGTTGTGTAATCAGTTCAGAGTGGTTGTGGAATCTGTTCAGACTGGTGTGAATGAAGTTCAGAGTTGTGGTGAACGAAGTTCAGTGTGGTGGTGGAATCAGTTCAGAATGGTGGTGTAATCAGTTCGGAGTGGTGGTGGAATCAGCTCAGAGTGGTGCTGAATGAAGTTCGGAGTGGAGGTGGAAGCAGTTCGGAGTGGTGGTGGAATCAGTTCGGAGTGGTGGTGGAATCAGTTCGGAGTGGTGGTGGAATCAGTTTGGAGTGGTGGTGGAATCAGTTTGGAGTGGTGGTGGAACCAGTTTGGAGTGGTGGTGGATTCAGTTTGGAGTGGTTGTGAATGAAGTTCACAGTGGTCGTGATGGAATCAGTTCGGAGTTGTTGTGGAATTAGTTGGTAGCGGTGCTGGAATCAGTTCAGAGTGGTTGTGGAATCTGTTCAGAATGGTGCTGAATGAAGTTCAGAGTGGTGGTGAAATTAGTTCAGAGTAGTGCTGAATGAAGTTCGGAGTGGTGGTGGAATCAGTTCGGAGTAGTGGTGGAATCAGTTTGGAGTGGTGGTGGAATCAGTTCGGAGTGGTGGTGGAATCAGTTCGGAGTGGTGGTGGAATCAGTTCGGAGTGGTGGTGGAATCAGTTCGGAATGGTGGTGGAATCAGTTCGGAGTGGTGGTGGAACCAGTTCGGAGTGGTGGTGGATTCACTTCGGAGTGGTTGTGAATGAAGTTCAGAGTGGTGGTGATGGAATAAGTTCAGAGTGTTTGTTGAATCAGTTCAGAGTGGTTATGGATTCAGTTAGGTGTTTGTGGAATCAGTTCGGAGTGGTTGTGGAATTAGTTGGTAGCGGTGCTGGAATCAGTTCAGAGTGGTGGTGGAATCAGTTCAGAGTGGTGGTGGAATCAGTTCGGAGTGGTGGTGGAATCAGTTCAGAGTGGTGGCGGAATCAGTTCGGAGTGGTAGTGGAATCCGTTCGGAGTGGTTGTGAATGAAGTTCAGAGTGGTGGTGGAATCAGTTCAGAGTGGAGGTGGAATCACTTCAGAGTGCTGGTCGAATCAGTTCGGAGTGGTGGTAGAATCAGTTCGGAGTGGTGGTAGAATCAGTTCGGAGTGGTTGTGGAATCAGTTCGGAATGGTGGTGTAATCAGTTCGGAGTGGTGGTGGAATCAGTTCAGAGTGGTGCTGAATGAAGTTCGGAGTGGTGGTGGAATCAGTTCGGAGTGGTGGTGGAATCAGTTCGGAGTGGTGGTGGAATCTGTTCAGAGTGGTGGTGGAATCAGTTCGGAGTGGTGGCGGAATCAGTTCGGAATTGTGGTGTAATCAGTTTGGAGTGGAAGTGGAATCATTTCGGAGTGGTGGTGGAATCAGTTCAGAGTGGTTGTGGAATCAGTTGAGAGTGGTTGTGAATGCAGTTCAGAGTGGTTGTGAATGCAGTTCAGAGTGGAGGTGGAATCAGTTCAGAGTGGTTGAGGAATCAGTTCAGAGTGGTTGAGGAATCAGTTCAGAGTGGTTGTGGAATCAGTTTAGAGTGGTTGTGGAATCAGTTCAGAGTGATTGTGGAATCAGTTGAGAGTGGTTGTGGAATCAGCTCAGAGTGATTGTGGAATCAGTTCGGAGTGGTGCTGGAATCAGTTCAGAGTGGTGGTGGAATCTGCTCAGAGTGGTGGTGGAATCAGTTCAGAGTGGTGGTGGAATCAGTTCAGAGTGGAGTTGGAATCACTTCGGAGTGCTGGTCGAATCAGTTCGGAGTGGTGGTGGAATCAGTTCGGAGTGGTTGTTGAATCAGTTCAGAATGGTTGTGGAATCAGTTCGGAATGGTGGTGTAATCAGTTCGGAGTGGTGGTCGAATCAGTTCAGAGTGGTGCTGAATGAAGTTCGGAGTGGTGGTGGAATCAGTTCGGAGTGGTGGTGGAATCAGTTCGGAGTGGTGGTGGAATCTGTTCAGAGTGGTGGTGGAATCTGTTCAGAGTGGTGGTGGAATCAGTTCGGAGTGGTGGCGGAATCAGTTCGGAATTGTGGTGTAATCAGTTTGGAGTGGTAGAGGAATCAGTTCGGAGTGGTGGTGGAATCAGTTCAGAGTGGTTGTGGAATCAGTTGAGAGTGGTTGTGAATGCAGTTCAGAGTGGTTGTGAATGCAGTTCAGAGTGGAGGTGGAATCAGTTCAGAGTGGTTGAGGAATCAGTTCAGAGTGGTTGAGGAATCAGTTCAGAGTGGTTGTGGAATCAGTTTAGAGTGGTTGTGGAATCAGTTCAGAGTGATTGTGGAATCAGTTGAGAGTGGTTGTGGAATCAGCTCAGAGTGATTGTGGAATCAGTTCGGAGTGGTGCTGGAATCAGTTCAGAGTGGTGGTGAATAAAGTTAAGAGTGGTTGTGTAATCAGTTCAGAGTGGTTGTGGAATCTGTTCAGACTGGTGTGAATGAAGTTCAGAGTTGTGGTGAACGAAGTTCAGTGTGGTGGTGGAATCAGTTCAGAATGGTGGTGTAATCAGTTCGGAGTGGTGGTGGAATCAGCTCAGAGTGGTGCTGAATGAAGTTCGGAGTGGAGGTGGAAGCAGTTCGGAGTGGTGGTGGAATCAGTTCGGAGTGGTGGTGGAATCAGTTCGGAGTGGTGGTGGAATCAGTTTGGAGTGGTGGTGGAATCAGTTTGGAGTGGTGGTGGAACCAGTTTGGAGTGGTGGTGGATTCAGTTTGGAGTGGTTGTGAATGAAGTTCACAGTGGTCGTGATGGAATCAGTTCGGAGTTGTTGTGGAATTAGTTGGTAGCGGTGCTGGAATCAGTTCAGAGTGGTTGTGGAATCTGTTCAGAATGGTGCTGAATGAAGTTCAGAGTGGTGGTGAAATTAGTTCAGAGTAGTGCTGAATGAAGTTCGGAGTGGTGGTGGAATCAGTTCGGAGTAGTGGTGGAATCAGTTTGGAGTGGTGGTGGAATCAGTTCGGAGTGGTGGTGGAATCAGTTCGGAGTGGTGGTGGAATCAGTTCGGAGTGGTGGTGGAATCAGTTCGGAATGGTGGTGGAATCTGTTCGGAGTGGTGGTGGAACCAGTTCGGAGTGGTGGTGGATTCACTTCGGAGTGGTTGTGAATGAAGTTCAGAGTGGTGGTGATGGAATAAGTTCAGAGTGTTTGTTGAATCAGTTCAGAGTGGTTATGGATTCAGTTAGGTGTTTGTGGAATCAGTTCGGAGTGGTTGTGGAATTAGTTGGTAGCGGTGCTGGAATCAGTTCAGAGTGGTGGTGGAATCAGTTCAGAGTGGTGGTGGAATCAGTTCGGAGTGGTGGTGGAATCAGTTCAGAGTGGTGGCGGAATCAGTTCGGAGTGGTAGTGGAATCCGTTCGGAGTGGTTGTGAATGAAGTTCAGAGTGGTGGTGGAATCAGTTCAGAGTGGAGGTGGAATCACTTCAGAGTGCTGGTCGAATCAGTTCGGAGTGGTGGTAGAATCAGTTCGGAGTGGTGGTAGAATCAGTTCGGAGTGGTTGTGGAATCAGTTCGGAGTGGCTGTGGAATCAGTTGAGACTGGTGGTGTTATCATTTAAGAGTGGTGTTGGAATCATTTCTAAGTGGTGGTGTGATCAGTTCGGTGTGGTGGTGGAATTAGTTCAGAGTGGTGCTGAATAAAGTTCGGAGTGGTGGTGGAATCAGTTCAGAGTGGTGCTGGAATCAGTTCGGAGTGGCTGTGGAATCAGTTCGGAGTGGCTGTGGAATCAATTCGGAGTGGCTGTGGAATCAGTTCGGAGTTGTGTTGGAATCAGTTCAGAGTGGTGGTGGAATCTGCTCAGAGTGGTGGTGGAATCAGTTCAGAGTGGTGATGGAATCAGTTCAGAGTGGAGGTGGAATCATTTCGGAGTGCTGGTCGAATCAGTTCGGAGTGGTGGTGGAATCAGTTCGGAGTGGTTGTTGAATCAGTTCAGAATGGTTGTGGAATCAGTTCGGAATGGTGGTGTAATCAGTTCGGAGTGGTGGTGGAATCAGTTCAGAGTGGTGCTGAATGAAGTTCGCAGTGGTGGTGGAATCAGTTCGGAGTGGTGGTGGAATCAGTTCGGAGTGGTGATGGAATCAGTTCGGAGTGGTGGTGGAATCTGTTCAGAGTGGTGGTGGAATCAGTTCGGAGTGGTGCTGGATTCAGTTTAGAGTGGTGGTGAATAAAGTTAAGAGTGGTTGTGGAATCAGTTCAGAGTGGTTGTGGAATCTGTTCAGACTGGTGTGAATGAAGTTCAGAGTTGTGGTGAACGAAGTTCAGTGTGGTGGTGGAATCAGTTCGGAGTGGTGGTGGAATCAGTTCCTAGTGGTGGTGGAATCAGTTCAGAGTGGTGGTGGAATCAGTTCGGAGTGGTGGTGGAATCAGTTCGGAGTTGTGGTGTAATCAGTTCAGAGTGGTAGTGGAATCAGTTCAGAGTGGTTGTGGAGTCAGTTCAGAGTGGATGTGGAATCAGTTCATAGTGGTTGTGGAATCAGTTCAGAGTGGTTGTGGAATCACTTCAGACTGGTGGTGAATGAAGTTTTGAGTGGTGGTGAATGAAGTTCAGTGTGGTTGTGGAATCAGTTCTGAGTGGTTGTGGAATCACTTCAGACTGGTGGTGAATGAAGTTTTGAGTGGTGGTGAATGAAGTTCAGTGTGGTTGTGGAATCACATCTGAGTGGTTGTGGAATCAGTTCGGAGTGGTGGTGGAATCAGTTCAGAGTGGTTGTGGAATCTGTTCAGACTGGTGTGAATGAAGTTCAGAGTTGTGGTGAACGAAGTTCAGTGTGGTGTTGGAATCAGTTCAGAATGGTGGTGTAATCAGTTCGGAGTGGTGGTGGAATCAGTTCAGAGTGGTGCTGAATGAAGTTCGGAGTGGTGGTGGAAGCAGTTCGGAGTGGTGGTGGAATCAGTTCGGAGTGGTGGTGGAATCAGTTCGGAGTGGTGGTGGAATCAGTTCGGAGTTGTGGTGTAATCAGTTCGGAGTGGTAGTGGAATCAGTTCAGAGTGGTTGTGGATTCAGTTCAGAGTAGTTGTGAATGAAGTTCAGAGTGGTGCTGGAATCAGTTCAGAGTGGATGTGGAATCAGTTCAGAGTGGTTGTGGATTCAGTTCGGTGTTTGTGGAATCAGTTCGGAGTGGTTGTTGAATCAGTTCGGAATGGTTGTGGAATCAGTTCGGAATGGTGGTGTAATCAGATCGGCGTGGTGGTGGAATCAGTTCAGAGTGGTGCTGTATGAAGTTCGGAGTGGTGGTGGAATCAGTTCGGAGTGGTGGTGGAATCAGTTCGGAGTGGTGGTGGAATCAGTTCGGAGTGGTGGTGGAATCAGTTCAGAGTGGTGGTGGAATCTGTTCGGAGTGGTGGTGGAATCAGTTCGGAGTGGTGGTGGAATCTGTTCGGAATTGTGGTGTAATCAGTTCGGAGTGGTAGTGGAATCAGTACGGAGTGGTGGTGGAATCAGTTCAGAGTGGTTGTGGAATCAGTTGAGAGTGGTTGTGAATGAAGTTCAGAGTGGTGGTGGAATCAGTTCAGAGTGGAGGTGGAATCAGTTCAGAGTGGTTGAGGTATCAGTTTAGAGTGGTTGTGGAATCAGTTTAGAGTGGTTGTGGAATCAGTTCAGAGTGATTGTGGAATCAGTTGAGAGTGGTTGTGGAATCAGCTCAGAGTGGTGGTGGAATCAGTTCAGAGTGGTTGTGGAATCTGTTCAGACTGGTGTGAATGAAGTTCAGAGCTATGGTGAACGAAGTTCAGAGTGGTTGTGGAATCAGTTCAGTGTGATTGTGGAATCAGTTCAGAGTGATTGTGGAATCAGTTCGGAGTGGTGCTGGCATCAGTTCAGAGTGGTGGTGAATAAAGTTAAGAGTGGTTGTGTAATCAGTTCAGAGTGGTTGTGGAATCACTTCAGACTGGTGGTGAATGAAGTTTTGAGTGGTGGTGAATGAAGTTCAGTGTGGTTGTGGAATCAGTTCGGAGTGGTGCTGGAATCAGTTCGGAGTGGTTGTGGAATCAGTTCAGAGTGGTGGTGGAATCAGTTCGGAGTGGTGGTGGAATCAGTTCGGAGTTGTGGTATAATCAGTTCGGAGTGGTAGTGGAATCAGTTCGGAGTGGTGGTGGAATCAGTTCAGAGTGGTTGTGGAATCACTTGAGAGTGGTTGTGAATGAAGTTCAGAGTGGTGGTGGAATCAGTTCAGAGTGGAGGTGGAATCAGTTCAGAGTGGTTGTGGAATCAGTTTAGAGTGGTTGTGGAATCAGTTCAGAGTGATTGTGGAATCAGTTGAGAGTGGTTGTGGAATCAGCTCAGAGTGGTGGTGGAATCAGTTCAGAGTGGTTGTGGAATCTGTTCATACTGGTGTGAATGAAGTTGAGAGCTATGGTGAATGAAGTTCAGAGTGGTTGTGGAATCAGTTCAGTGTGATTGTGGAATCAGTTCAGAGTGATTGTGGAATCCGTTCGGAGTGGTTGTGAATGAAGTTCAGAGTGGTGGTGGAATCAGTTCAGAGTGGAGGTGGAATGACTTCAGAGTGCTGGTCGAATCAGTTCGGAGTGGTGGTAGAATCAGTTCAGAGTGGTGGTAGAATCAGTTCGGAGTGGTTGTGGAATCAGTTCGGAGTGGCTGTGGAATCAGTTGAGACTGGTGGTGTTATCATTTCAGAGTGGTGTTGGAATCATTTCTAAATGGTGGTGTAATCAGTTCAGAGTGGTGCTGAATGAAGTTCGGAGTGGTGGTGGAATCAGTTCGGAGTGGTGCTGGAATTAGTTCAGAGTGGTGGTGGAATCAGTTCAGAGTGGTGGTGGAATCAGTTCAGAGAGGTGGTGGAATCAGTTCAGAGTGGTGGTGGAATCAGTTCAGAGTGGTTGTGGAATCAGTTCGGAGTGCTGGCGGAATCAGTTCGGAGTGGTGGCGGAATCAGTTCGGAGTGGTAGTGGAATCCGTTCGGAGTGGTTGTGAATGAAGTTCAGAGTGGTGGTGGAATCAGTTCAGAGTGGAGGTGGAATCACTTCAGAGTGCTGGTCGAATCAGTTCGGAGTGGTGGTAGAATCAGTTCGGAGTGTTTGTGGAATCAGTTCGGAGTGGCTGTGGAATCAGTTGAGACTGGTGGTGTTATCATTTAAGAGTGGTGTTGGAATCATTTCTAAGTGGTGGTGTGATCAGTTCGGTGTGGTGGTGGAATTAGTTCAGAGTGGTGCTGAATGAAGTTCGGAGTGGTGGTGGAATCAGTTCGGAGTGGCTGTGGAATCAGTTCGGAGTTGTGTTGGAATCAGTTCAGTGTGGTGGTGGAATCTGCTCAGAGTGGTGGTGGAATCAGTTCAGAGTGGTGGTGGAATCAGTTCAGAGTGGTGCTGAATGAAGTTCGGAGTGGTGGTGGAAGCAGTTCGGAGTGGTGGTGGAATCAGTTCGGAGTGGTGGTGGAATCAGTTCGGAGTGGTGGTGGAATCAGTTCGGAGTGGTGGTGGAATCAGTTCGGAGTTGTGGTGTAATCAGTTCGGAGTGGTAGTGGAATCAGTTCAGAGTGGTTGTGGATTCAGTTCAGAGTAGTTGTGAATGAAGTTCAGAGTGGTGCTGGAATCAGTTCAGAGTGGATGTGGAATCAGTTCAGAGTGGTTGTGGATTCAGTTCGGTGTTTGTGGAATCAGTTCGGAGTGGTTGTTGAATCAGTTCGGAATGGTTGTGGAATCAGTTCGGAATGGTGGTGTAATCAGATCGGCGTGGTGGTGGAATCAGTTCAGAGTGGTGCTGTATGAAGTTCTGAGTGGTGGTGGAATCAGTTCGGAGTGGTGGTGGAATCAGTTCGGAGTGGTGGTGGAATCAGTTCAGAGTGGTGGTGGAATCTGTTCGGAGTGGTGGTGGAATCAGTTCGGAGTGGTGGTGGAATCAGTTCGGAATTGTGGTGTAATCAGTTCGGAGTGGTAGTGGAATCAGTTCGGAGTGGTGCTGGAATTAGTTCAGAGTGGTGGTGGAATCAGTTCAGAGTGGTGGTGGAATCAGTTCAGAGAGGTGGTGGAATCAGTTCAGAGTGGTGGTGGAATCAGTTCAGAGTGGTTGTGGAATCAGTTCGGAGTGCTGGCGGAATCAGTTCGGAGTGGTGGCGGAATCAGTTCGGAGTGGTAGTGGAATCCGTTCGGAGTGGTTGTGAATGAAGTTCAGAGTGGTGGTGGAATCAGTTCAGAGTGGAGGTGGAATCACTTCAGAGTGCTGGTCGAATCAGTTCGGAGTGGTGGTAGAATCAGTTCGGAGTTGTGGTGTAATCAGTTCGGAGTGGTAGTGGAATCAGTTCAGAGTGGTTGTGGATTCAGTTCAGAGTAGTTGTGAATGAAGTTCAGAGTGGTGCTGGAATCAGTTCAGAGTGGATGTGGAATCAGTTCAGAGTGGTTGTGGATTCAGTTCGGTGTTTGTGGAATCAGTTCGGAGTGGTTGTTGAATCAGTTCGGAATGGTTGTGGAATCAGTTCGGAATGGTGGTGTAATCAGATCGGCGTGGTGGTGGAATCAGTTCAGAGTGGTGCTGTATGAAGTTCTGAGTGGTGGTGGAATCAGTTCGGAGTGGTGGTGGAATCAGTTCAGAGTGGTGGTGGAATCAGTTCAGAGTGGTGGTGGAATCTGTTCGGAGTGGTGGTGGAATCAGTTCGGAGTGGTGGTGGAATCAGTTCGGAATTGTGGTGTAATCAGTTCGGAGTGGTAGTGGAATCAGTTCGGAGTGGTGCTGGAATTAGTTCAGAGTGGTGGTGGAATCAGTTCAGAGTGGTGGTGGAATCAGTTCAGAGAGGTGGTGGAATCAGTTCAGAGTGGTGGTGGAATCAGTTCAGAGTGGTTGTGGAATCAGTTCGGAGTGCTGGCGGAATCAGTTCGGAGTGGTGGCGGAATCAGTTCGGAGTGGTAGTGGAATCCGTTCGGAGTGGTTGTGAATGAAGTTCAGAGTGGTGGTGGAATCAGTTCAGAGTGGAGGTGGAATCACTTCAGAGTGCTGGTCGAATCAGTTCGGAGTGGTGGTAGAATCAGTTCGGAGTGGTGGTAGAATCAGTTCGGAGTGTTTGTGGAATCAGTTCGGAGTGGCTGTGGAATCAGTTGAGACTGGTGGTGTTATCATTTAAGAGTGGTGTTGGAATCATTTCTAAGTGGTGGTGTGATCAGTTCGGTGTGGTGGTGGAATTAGTTCAGAGTGGTGCTGAATGAAGTTCGGAGTGGTGGTGGAATCAGTTCGGAGTGGCTGTGGAATCAGTTCGGAGTTGTGTTGGAATCAGTTCAGTGTGGTGGTGGAATCTGCTCAGAGTGGTGGTGGAATCAGTTCAGAGTGGTGGTGGAATCAGTTCAGAGTGGTGCTGAATGAAGTTCGGAGTGGTGGTGGAAGCAGTTCGGAGTGGTGGTGGAATCAGTTCGGAGTGGTGGTGGAATCAGTTCGGAGTGGTGGTGGAATCAGTTCGGAGTGGTGGTGGAATCAGTTCGGAGTTGTGGTGTAATCAGTTCGGAGTGGTAGTGGAATCAGTTCAGAGTGGTTGTGGATTCAGTTCAGAGTAGTTGTGAATGAAGTTCAGAGTGGTGCTGGAATCAGTTCAGAGTGGATGTGGAATCAGTTTAGAGTGGTTGTGGAATCAGTTCAGAGTGATTGTGGAATCAGTTGAGAGTGGTTGTGGAATCAGCTCAGAGTGGTGGTGGAATCAGTTCAGAGTGGTTGTGGAATCTGTTCAGACTGGTGTGAATGAAGTTCAGAGCTATGGTGAACGAAGTTCAGAGTGGTTGTGGAATCAGTTCAGTGTGATTGTGGAATCAGTTCAGAGTGATTGTGGAATCAGTTCGGAGTGGTGCTGGCATCAGTTCAGAGTGGTGGTGAATAAAGTTAAGAGTGGTTGTGTAATCAGTTCAGAGTGGTTGTGGAATCACTTCAGACTGGTGGTGAATGAAGTTTTGAGTGGTGGTGAATGAAGTTCAGTGTGGTTGTGGAATCAGTTCGGAGTGGTGCTGGAATCAGTTCGGAGTGGTTGTGGAATCAGTTCAGAGTGGTGGTGGAATCAGTTCGGAGTGGTGGTGGAATCAGTTCGGAGTTGTGGTATAATCAGTTCGGAGTGGTAGTGGAATCAGTTCGGAGTGGTGGTGGAATCAGTTCAGAGTGGTTGTGGAATCACTTGAGAGTGGTTGTGAATGAAGTTCAGAGTGGTGGTGGAATCAGTTCAGAGTGGAGGTGGAATCAGTTCAGAGTGGTTGTGGAATCAGTTTAGAGTGGTTGTGGAATCAGTTCAGAGTGATTGTGGAATCAGTTGAGAGTGGTTGTGGAATCAGCTCAGAGTGGTGGTGGAATCAGTTCAGAGTGGTTGTGGAATCTGTTCATACTGGTGTGAATGAAGTTGAGAGCTATGGTGAATGAAGTTCAGAGTGGTTGTGGAATCAGTTCAGTGTGATTGTGGAATCAGTTCAGAGTGATTGTGGAATCCGTTCGGAGTGGTTGTGAATGAAGTTCAGAGTGGTGGTGGAATCAGTTCAGAGTGGAGGTGGAATGACTTCAGAGTGCTGGTCGAATCAGTTCGGAGTGGTGGTAGAATCAGTTCGGAGTGGTGGTAGAATCAGTTCGGAGTGGTTGTGGAATCAGTTCGGAGTGGCTGTGGAATCAGTTGAGACTGGTGGTGTTATCATTTCAGAGTGGTGTTGGAATCATTTCTAAATGGTGGTGTAATCAGTTCAGAGTGGTGCTGAATGAAGTTCGGAGTGGTGGTGGAATCAGTTCGGAGTGGTGCTGGAATTAGTTCAGAGTGGTGGTGGAATCAGTTCAGAGTGGTGGTGGAATCAGTTCAGAGAGGTGGTGGAATCAGTTCAGAGTGGTGGTGGAATCAGTTCAGAGTGGTTGTGGAATCAGTTCGGAGTGCTGGCGGAATCAGTTCGGAGTGGTGGCGGAATCAGTTCGGAGTGGTAGTGGAATCCGTTCGGAGTGGTTGTGAATGAAGTTCAGAGTGGTGGTGGAATCAGTTCAGAGTGGAGGTGGAATCACTTCAGTGTGCTGGTCGAATCAGTTCGGAGTGGTGGTAGAATCAGTTCGGAGTGGTGGTAGAATCAGTTCGGAGTTGTTGTGGAATCAGTTCGGAGTGGCTGTGGAATCAGTTGAGACTGGTGGTGTTATCATTTCAGAGTGGTGTTGGAATCATTTCTAAATGGTGGTGTAATCAGTTCAGAGTGGTGCTGAATGAAGTTCGGAGTGGTGGTGGAATCAGTTTGGAGTGGTGCTGGAATCAGTTCGGAGTGGTTGTGGAATCAGTTCGGAGTGGCTGTGGAATCAGTTGATACTGGTGTTGGAATCAGTTCGGAGTGGCTGTGGAATCAGTTTGGAGTGGTTGTGGAATCAGTTCGGAGTGGCTGTGGAATCAGTTCGAATTTGTGTTGGAATCAGATCAGAGTGGTGGTGGAATCAGTTCAGAGTGGTGGTGGAATCAGTTCGGAGTGGTGGTGGAATCAGTTCGGAGTGGTTGTGGAATCAGTTGAGAGTGGTTGTGAATTAAGTTCAGAGTGGTGGTGGAATCAGTTCAGAGTGGAGGTGGAATCAGTTCAGAGTGGTTCAGGAATCAGTTCAGAGTGGTTGTGGAATCTGTTTAGAGTGGTTGTGGAATCAGTTCAGAGTGATTGTGGAATCAGTTGAGAGTGGTTGTGGAATCAGCTCAGAGTGGTGGTGGAATCAGTTCAGAGTGGTTGTGGAATCTGTTCAGACTGGTGTGAATGAAGTTCAGAGCTATGGTGAACGAAGTTCAGAGTGGTTGTGGAATCAGTTCAGTGTGATTGTGGAATCAGTTCAGAGTGATTGTGGAATCAGTTCGGAGTGGTGATGGATTCAGTTTAGAGTGGTGGTGAATAAAGTTAAGAGTGGTTATGGAATCAGTTCAGAGTGGTTGTGGAATCTGTTCAGACTGGTGTGAATGAAGTTCAGAGTTGTGGTGAACGAAGTTCAGTGTGGTGGTGGAATCAGTTCGGAATGGTGGTGTAATCAGTTCGGAGTGGTGGTGGAATCAGTTCAGAGTGGTGCTGAATGAAGTTCAGAGTGGTGGTGGAATCAGTTCGGAGTGGTGGTGGAATCAGTTCGGAGTGGTGGTGGAATCAGTTCGGAGTGGTGGTGGAATCAGTTCGGAGTTGTGGTGTAATCAGTTCGGAGTGGATGTGGAATCAGATCAGTGTGATTGTGGAATCAGTTCAGAGTGATTGTGGAATCAGTTCGGAGTGGTGCTGGAATCAGTTCAGAGTGGTGGTGAATAAAGTTAAGAGTGGTTGTGTAATCAGTTCAGAGTGGTTGTGGAATCTGTTCAGACTGGTGTGAATGAAGTTCAGAGTTGTGGTGAACGAAGTTCAGTGTGGTGGTGGAATCAGTTCAGAATGGTGGTGTAATCAGTTCGGAGTGGTGGTGGAATCAGTTCAGAGTGGTGCTGAATGTAGTTCGGAGTGGTGGTGGAAGCAGTTCGGAATGGTGGTGGAATCAGTTCGGAGTGGTGGTGGAATCAGTTCGGAGTGGTGGTGGAATCAGTTCGGAGTTGTGGTGTAATCAGTTCGGAGTGGTAGTGGAATCAGTTCAGAGTGGTTGTGGAGTCAGTTCAGAGTAGTTGTGAATGAAGTTCAGAGTGCTGCTGGAATCAGTTCAGAGTGCTGCTGGAATCAGTTCAGAGTGGTGCTGGAATCAGTTCAGAGTGGATGTGGAATCAGTTCAGAGTGGTTGTGGATTCAGTTCGGTGTTTGTGGAATCAGTTCGGAGTGGTTGCTGAATCAGTTGAGAATGGTTGTGGAATCAGTTCGGAATGGTGGTGTAATCAGTTCGGCGTGGTGGTGGAATCAGTTCAGAGTGGTGCTGAATGAAGTTCGGAGTGGTGGTGGAATCAGTTCGGAGTGGTGGTGGAATCAGTTCGGAGTGGTGGAGGAATCAGTTCGGAGTGGTGGTGGAATCAGTTCGGAATTGTGGTGTAATCAGTTCGGAGTGGTAGTGGAATCAGTTCGGAGTGGTGGTGGAATCAGTTCAGAGTGGTTGTGGAATCAGTTCAGGGTGGTTGTGGAATCAGTTGAGAGTGGTTGTGAATGAAGTTCAGAGTGGTGGTGGAATCAGTTCAGAGTGGAGGTGGAATCAGTTCAGAGTGGTTGAGGAATCAGTTTAGAGTGGTTGAGGAATCAGTTTAGAGTGGTTGTGGAATCAGTTCAGAGTGATTGTGGAATCAGTTGATAGTGGTTGTGGAATCAGCTCAGAGTGGTGGTGGAATCAGTTCAGAGTGGTTGTGGCATCTGTTCAGACTGGTGTGAATGAAGTTCAGAGCTATGGTGAACGAAGTTCAGAGTGGTTGTGGAATCAGTTCAGTGTGATTGTGGAATCAGTTCAGAGTGGTGCTGGCATCAGTTCAGAGTGGTGGTGAATAAAGTTAAGAGTGGTTGTGTAATCATTTCAGTGGTTGTGGAATCTGTTCAGACTGGTGTGAATGAAGTTCAGAGTTGTGGTGAACGAAGTTCAGTGTGGTGGTGGAATCAGTTCGGAATGGTGGTGTAATCAGTTCGGAGTGGTGGTGGAATCAGTTCAGAGTGGTGCTGAATGAAGTTCGGACTGGTGGTCGAATCAGTTTGGAGTTGTGGTGGAATCAGTTCGGAGTGGTGGTGGAATCAGTTCGGAGTGGTGGTGGAATCAGTTCGGAGTGGTGGTGGAATCAGTTCGGAGTGGTGGTGGAATCAGTTCAGAGTGGAGGTGGAATCAGTTCGGAGTGGTGGTGGAATCAGTTCGGAGTTATGGTGTAATCAGTTCGGAGTGGAGGTGGAATCAGTTCAGAGTGGTTGTGGAGTCAGTTCAGAGTAGTTGTGAATGAAGTTCAGAGTGGTGCTGGAATCAGTTCAGAGTGGATGTGGAATCAGTTCGGAGTGGTGGTGGAATCAGTTCGGAGTGGTGGTGGAATCAGTTTGGAGTTGTGGTGTAATCAGTTCGGAGTGGATGTGGAATCAGATCAGTGTGATTGTGGAATCAGTTCAGAGTGATTGTGGAATCAGTTCGGAGTGGTGCTGGAATCAGTTCAGAGTGGTGGTGAATAAAGTTAAGAGTGGTTGTGTAATCAGTTCAGAGTGGTTGTGGAATCTGTTCAGACTGGTGTGAATGAAGTTCAGAGTTGTGGTGAACGAAGTTCAGTGTGGTGGTGGAATCAGTTCAGAATGGTGGTGTAATCAGTTCGGAGTGGTGGTGGAATCAGTTCAGAGTGGTGCTGAATGTAGTTCGGAGTGGTGGTGGAAGCAGTTCGGAGTGGTGGTGGAATCAGTTCGGAGTGGTGGTGGAATCAGTTCGGAGTGGTGGTGGAATCAGTTCGGAGTTGTGGTGTAATCAGTTCGGAGTGGTAGTGGAATCAGTTCAGAGTGGTTGTGGAGTCAGTTCAGAGTAGTTGTGAATGAAGTTCAGAGTGCTGCTGGAATCAGTCCAGAGTGGTGCTGGAATCAGTTCAGAGTGGATGTGGAATCAGTTCAGAGTGGTTGTGGATTCAGTTCGGTGTTTGTGGAATCAGTTCGGAGTGGTTGCTGAATCAGTTGAGAATGGTTGTGGAATCAGTTCGGAATGGTAGTGTAATCAGTTCGGCGTGGTGGTGGAATCAGTTCAGAGTGGTGCTGAATGAAGTTCGGAGTGGTGGTGGAATCAGTTCGGAGTGGTGGTGGAATCAGTTCGGAGTGGTGGTGGAATCAGTTCGGAGTGGTGGTGGAATCAGTTCGGAGTGGTGGTGGAATCAGTTCGGAGTGGTGGTGGAATCAGTTCGGAATTGTGGTGTAATCAGTTCGGAGTGGTAGTGGAATCAGTTCGGAGTGGTGGTGGAATCAGTTCAGAGTGGTTGTGGAATCAGTTCAGAGTGGTTGTGGAATCAGTTGAGAGTGGTTGTGAATGAAGTTCAGAGTGGTGGTGGAATCAGTTCAGAGTGGAGGTGGAATCAGTTCAGAGTGGTTGAGGAATCAGTTTAGAGTGGTTGAGGAATCAGTTTAGAGTGGTTGTGGAATCAGTTCAGAGTGATTGTGGAATCAGTTGATAGTGGTTGCGGAATCAGCTCAGAGTGGTGGTGGAATCAGTTCAGAGTGGTTGTGGAATCTGTTCAGACTGGTGTGAATGAAGTTCAGAGCTATGGTGAACGAAGTTCAGAGTGGTTGTGGAATCAGTTCAGTGTGATTGTGGAATCAGTTCTGAGTGGTGCTGGCATCAGTTCAGAGTGGTGGTGAATAAAGTTAAGAGTGGTTGTGTAATCAGTTCAGAGTGGTTGTGGAATCTGTTCAGACTGGTGTGAATGAAGTTCAGAGTTGTGGTGAACGAAGTTCAGTGTGGTGGTGGAATCAGTTCGGAATGGTGGTGTAATCAGTTCGGAGTGGTGGTGGAATCAGTTCAGAGTGGTGCTGAATGAAGTTCGGAGTGGTGGTGGAATCAGTTTGGAGTGGTGGTGGAATCAGTTCGGAGTGGTGGTGGAATCAGTTCGGAGTGGTGGTAGAATCAGTTCGGAGTGGTGGTGGAATCAGTTCGGAGTGGTGGTGGAATCAGTTCGGAGTGGTGGTGGAATCAGTTCGGAGTGGTGGTGGAATCAGTTCGGAGTTATGGTGTAATCAGTTCGGAGTGGAGGTGGAATCAGTTCAGAGTGGTTGTGGAGTCAGTTCAGAGTAGTTGTGAATGAAGTTCAGAGTGGTGCTGGAATCAGTTCAGAGTGGATGTGGAATCAGTGCTGAGTGGTTGTGGAATCAGTTCAGAGTGGTTGTGGAATCAGCTCAGAGTGGTGGTGGAATCTGTTCAGACTGGTGTGAATGAAGTTCAGAGTTGTGGTGAACGAAGTTCAGTGTGGTGGTGGAATCAGTTAGGAATGGTGGTGTAATCAGTTCGGAGTGGTGGTGGAATTAGTGCAGAGTGGTGCTGAATGAAGTTCGGAGTGGTGGTGGAATCAGTTCGGAGTGGTGGTGGAATCAGTTCGGAGTAGTGGTGGAATCAGTTCGGAGTGGTGGTGGAATCAGTTCGGAGTTATGGTGTAATCAGTTCGGAGTGGAGGTGGAATCAGTTCAGAGTGGTTGTGGAGTCAGTTCAGAGTAGTTGTGAATGAAGTTCAGAGTGGTGCTGGAATCAGTTCAGAGTGGTGGTGGAATCAGTTCGGAGTGGTGGTGGAATCAGTTCGGAGTGGTGGTGGAATCAGTTCGGAGTTGTGGTGTAATCAGTTCGGAGTGGATGTGGAATCAGATCAGTGTGATTGTGGAATCAGTTCAGAGTGATTGTGGAATCAGTTCGGAGTGGTGCTGGAATCAGTTCAGAGTGGTGGTGAATAAAGTTAAGAGTGGTTGTGTAATCAGTTCAGAGTGGTTGTGGAATCTGTTCAGACTGGTGTGAATGAAGATCAGAGTTGTGGTGAACGAAGTTCAGTGTGGTGGTGGAATCAGTTCAGAATGGTGGTGTAATCAGTTCGGAGTGGTGGTGGAATCAGTTCAGAGTGGTGCTGAATGTAGTTCGGAGTGGTGGTGGAAGCAGTTCGGAGTGGTGGTGGAATCAGTTCGGAGTGGTGGTGGAATCAGTTCGGAGTGGTGGTGGAATCAGTTCGGAGTTGTGGTGTAATCAGTTCGGAGTGGTAGTGGAATCAGTTCAGAGTGGTTGTGGAGTCAGTTCAGAGTAGTTGTGAATGAAGTTCAGAGTGCTGCTGGAATCAGTTCAGAGTGGTGCTGGAATCAGTTCAGAGTGGATGTGGAATCAGTTCAGAGTGGTTGTGGATTCAGTTCGGTGTTTGTGGAATCAGTTCGGAGTGGTTGCTGAATCAGTTGAGAATGGTTGTGGAATCAGTTCGGAATGGTGGTGTAATCAGTTCGGCGTGGTGGTGGAATCAGTTCAGAGTGGTGCTGAATGAAGTTCGGAGTGGTGGTGGAATCAGTTCGGAGTGGTGGTGGAATCATTTCGGAGTGGTGGTGGAATCAGTTCGGAGTGGTGGTGGAATCAGTTCGGAGTGGTGGTGGAATCAGTTCGGAGTGGTGGTGGAATCAGTTCGGAATTGTGGTGTAATCAGTTCGGAGTGGTGGTGGAATCAGTTCGGAGTGGTGGTGGAATCAGTTCGGAGTGGTGGTGGAATCAGTTCAGAGTGGTTGTGGAATCAGTTCAGAGTGGTTGTGGAATCAGTTGAGAGTGGTTGTGAATGAAGTTCAGAGTGGTGGTGGAATCAGTTCAGAGTGGAGGTGGAATCAGTTCAGAGTGGTTGAGGAATCAGTTTAGAGTGGTTGAGGAATCAGTTTAGAGTGGTTGAGGAATCAGTTTAGAGTGGTTGTGGAATCAGTTCAGAGTGATTGTGGAATCAGTTGATAGTGGTTGTGGAATCAGCTCAGAGTGGTGGTGGAATCAGTTCAGAGTGGTTGTGGAATCTGTTCAGACTGGTGTGAATGAAGTTCAGAGCTATGGTGAACGAAGTTCAGAGTGGTTGTGGAACCAGTTCAGTGTGATTGTGGAATCAGTTCAGAGTGGTGCTGGCATCAGTTCAGAGTGGTGGTGAATAAAGTTAAGAGTGGTTGTGTAATCAGTTCAGAGTGGTTGTGGAATCTGTTCAGACTGGTGTGAATGAAGTTCAGAGTTGTGGTGAACGAAGTTCAGTGTGGTGGTGGAATCAGTTCGGAATGGTGGTGTAATCAGTTCGGAGTGGTGGTGGAATCAGTTCAGAGTGGTGCTGAATGAAGTTCGGAGTGGTGGTGGAATCAGTTCGAAGTGGTGGTGGAATCAGTTCGGAGTGGTGGTGGAATCAGTTCGGAGTGGTGGTGGAATCAGTTCGGAGTGGTGGTGGAATCAGTTCGGAGTTATGGTGTAATCAGTTCGGAGTGGAGGTGGAATCAGTTCAGAGTGGTTGTGGAGTCAGTTCAGAGTAGTTGTGAATGAAGTTCAGAGTGGTGCTGGAATCAGTTCAGAGTGGATGTGGAATCAGTTCTGAGTGGTTGTGGAATCAGTTCAGAGTGGTTGTGGAATCAGCTCAGAGTGGTGGTGGAATCTGTTCAGACTGGTGTGAATGAAGTTCAGAGTTGTGGTGAACGAAGTTCAGTGTGGTGGTGGAATCAGTTAGGAATGGTGGTGTAATCAGTTCGGAGTGGTGGTGGAATCAGTTCAGAGTGGTGCTGAATGAAGTTCGGAGTGGTGGTGGAATCAGTTCGGAGTGGTGGTGGAATCAGTTCGGAGTGGTGGTGGAATCAGTTCGGAGTGGTGGTGGAATCAGTTCGGACTGGTGGTGGAATCAGTTCGGAGTGGTCGTGGAATCAGTTCGGAGTTGTGGTGTAATCAGTTCGGAATGGAGGTGGAATCAGTTCAGAGTGGTTGTGGAGTCAGTTCAGAGTAGTTGTGAATGAAGTTCAGAGTGGTGCTGGAATCAGTCCAGAGTGGATGTGGAATCAGTTCAGAGTGGTGGTGGAATCAGTTCAGAGTGGTTGTGGAATCACTTCAGACTGGTGGTGAATGAAGTTTTGAGTGGTGGTGAATGAAGTTCAGTGTGGTTGTGGAATCAGTTCGGAGTGGTGCTGGAATCAGTTCGGAGTGGTTGTGAATCAGTTCGGAGTGGAGGTGGAATCAGTTCGGAGTGGTGGTGGAATCAGTTCGGAGTGGTGGTGGAATCAGTTCGGAGTGGTGGTGGAATCAGTTCGGAGTGGTGGTGGAATCAGTTCGGAGTGGTGGTGGATTCAGTTCCGAGTGGTGGTGAATGAAGTTCAGAGTGGTTGCGGAATTAGTTCAGAGTGGTGCTGAATGAAGTTCGGAGTGGTGGTGGAATCAGTTCGAAGTGGTTGTGGAATCAGTTCGGAGTGGTGGTGGAATCAGTTCGGAGTGGTGGTGGAATCAGTTCGGAGTGGTGGTGGAATCAGTTTGGAGTGGTGGTGGAATCAGTTTGGAGTGGTGGTGGAACCAGTTTGGAGTTGTGGTGGATTCAGTTCGGAGTGGTTGTGAATGAAGTTCACAGTGGTGGTGATGGAATCAGTTCGGAGTGGTTGTGGAATTAGTTGGTAGCGGTGCTGGAATCAGTTCAGAGTGGTTGTGGAATCTGTTCAGAATGGTGCTGAATGAAGTTCAGAGTGGTGGTGAAATTAGTTCAGAGTGGTGCTGAATGAAGTTCGGAGTGGTGGTGGAATCAGTTCGGAGTAGTGGTGGAATCAGTTCGGAGTGGTGGTGGAATCAGTTCGGAGTGGTGGTGGAATCAGTTTGGAGTGGTGGTGGAATCAGTTTGGAGTGGTGGTGGAATCAGTTTGGAGTGGTGGTGGAATCAGTTTGGAGTTGTGGTGGAACCAGTTTGGAGTGGTGGTGAATGAAGTTCACAGTGGTCGTGATGGAATCAGTTCGGAGTTGTTGTGGAATTAGTTGGTAGCGGTGCTGGAATCAGTTCAGAGTGGTTGTGGAATCTGTTCAGAATGGTGCTGAATGAAGTTCAGAGTGGTGGTGAAATTAGTTCAGAGTGGTGCTGAATGAAGTTCGGAGTGGTGGTGGAATCAGTTCGGAGTAGTGGTGGAATCAGTTCGGAGTGGTGGTGGAATCAGTTTGGAGTGGTGGTGGAATCAGTTTGGAGTGGTGGTGGAATCAGTTTGGAGTGGTGGTGGAATCAGTTTGGAGTTGTGGTGGAACCAGTTTGGAGTGGTGGTGAATGAAGTTCACAGTGGTCGTGATGGAATCAGTTCGGAGTTGTTGTGGAATTAGTTGGTAGCGGTGCTGGAATCAGTTCAGAGTGGTTGTGGAATCTGTTCAGAATGGTGCTGAATGAAGTTCAGAGTGGTGGTGAAATTAGTTCAGAGTAGTGCTGAATGAAGTTCGGAGTGGTGGTGGAATCAGTTCGGAGTAGTGGTGGAATCAGTTTGGAGTGGTGGTGGAATCAGTTCGGAGTGGTGGTGGAATCAGTTTGGAGTGGTGGTGGAATCAGTTCGGAGTGGTGGTGGAATCAGTTCGGAGTGGTGGTGGAATCAGTTCGGAGTGGTGGTGGAATCAGTTCGGAATGGTGGTGGAATCAGTTCGGAGTGGTGGTGGAACCAGTTCGGAGAGGTGGTGGATTCACTTCGGAGTGGTTGTGAATGAAGTTCAGAGTGGTGGTGATGGAATAAGTTCAGAGTGGTTGTTGAATCAGTTCAGAGTGGTTATGGATTCAGTTAGGTGTTTGTGGAATCAGTTCGGAGTGGTTGTGGAATTAGTTGGTAGCGGTGCTGGAATCAGTTCAGAGTGGTGGTGGAATCAGTTCAGAGTGGTGGTGGAATCAGTTCGGAGTGGTGGTGGAATCAGTTCAGAGTGGTGGCAGAATCAGTTCGGAGTGGTAGTGGAATCCGTTCGGAGTGGTTGTGAATGAAGTTCAGAGTGGTGGTGGAATCAGTTCAGAGTGGAGGTGGAATCACTTCAGAGTGCTGGTCGAATCAGTTCGGAGTGGTGGTAGAATCAGTTCGGAGTGGTGGTAGAATCAGTTCGGAGTGGTTGTGGAATCAGTTCGGAGTGGCTGTGGAATCAGTTGAGACTGGTGGTGTTATCATTTAAGAGTGGTGTTGGAATCATTTCTAAGTGGTGGTGTGATCAGTTCGGTGTGGTGGTGGAATTAGTTCAGAGTGGTGCTGAATGAAGTTCGTAGTGGTGGTGGAATCAGTTCAGAGTGGTGGTGGAATCAGTTCAGAGTGGTTGTGGAATCACTTCAGACTGGTGGTGAATGAAGTTTTGAGTGGTGGTGAATGAAGTTCAGTGTGGTTGTGGAATCAGTTCGGAGTGGTGGTGGAATCAGTTCGGAGTGGTGGTGGAATCAGTTCGGAGTGGTGGTGGAATCAGTTCGGAGTGGTGGTGGAATCAGTTCGGAGTGGTGGTGGATTCAGTTCAGAGTGGTGGTGAATGAAGTTCAGAGTGGTTGCGGAATTAGTTCAGAGTGGTGCTGAATGAAGTTCGGAGTGGTGGTGGAATCAGTTCGAAGTGGTTGTGGAATCAGTTCGGAGTGGTGGTGGAATCAGTTCGGAGTGGTGGTTGAATCAGTTCGGAGTGGTGGTGGAATCAGTTTGGAGTGGTGGTGGAATCAGTTTGGAGTGGTGGTGGAACCAGTTTGGAGTTGTGGTGGATTCAGTTCGGAGTGGTTGTGAATGAAGTTCACAGTGGTGGTGATGGAATCAGTTCGGAGTGGTTGTGGAATTAGTTGGTAGCGGTGCTGGAATCAGTTCAGAGTGGTTGTGGAATCTGTTCAGAATGGTGCTGAATGAAGTTCAGAGTGGTGGTGAAATTAGTTCAGAGTGGTGCTGAATGAAGTTCGGAGTGGTGGTGGAATCAGTTCGGAGTAGTGGTGGAATCAGTTCGGAGTGGTGGTGGAATCAGTTCGGAGTGGTGGTGGAATCAGTTTGGAGTGGTGGTGGAATCAGTTTGGAGTGGTGGTGGAATCAGTTTGGAGTGGTGGTGGAATCAGTTTGGAGTTGTGTTGGAACCAGTTTGGAGTGGTGGTGAATGAAGTTCACAGTGGTCGTGATGGAATCAGTTCGGAGTTGTTGTGGAATTAGTTGGTAGCGGTGCTGGAATCAGTTCAGAGTGGTTGTGGAATCTGTTCAGAATGGTGCTGAATGAAGTTCAGAGTGGTGGTGAAATTAGTTCAGAGTGGTGCTGAATGAAGTTCGGAGTGGTGGTGGAATCAGTTCGGAGTAGTGGTGGAATCAGTTCGGAGTGGTGGTGGAATCAGTTCGGAGTGGTGGTGGAATCAGTTTGGAGTGGTGGTGGAATCAGTTTGGAGTGGTGGTGGAATCAGTTTGGAGTGGTGGTGGAATCAGTTTGGAGTTGTGGTGGAACCAGTTTGGAGTGGTGGTGAATGAAGTTCACAGTGGTCGTGATGGAATCAGTTCGGAGTTGTTGTGGAATTAGTTGGTAGCGGTGCTGGAATCAGTTCAGAGTGGTTGTGGAATCTGTTCAGAATGGTGCTGAATGAAGTTCAGAGTGGTGGTGAAATTAGTTCAGAGTAGTGCTGAATGAAGTTCGGAGTGGTGGTGGAATCAGTTCGGAGTAGTGGTGGAATCAGTTTGGAGTGGTGGTGGAATCAGTTCGGAGTGGTGGTGGAATCAGTTTGGAGTGGTGGTGGAATCAGTTCGGAGTGGTGGTGGAATCAGTTCGGAGTGGTGGTGGAATCAGTTCGGAGTGGTGGTGGAATCAGTTCGGAGTGGTGGTGGAATCAGTTCGGAATGGTGGTGGAATCAGTTCGGAGTGGTGGTGGAACCAGTTCGGAGTGGTGGTGGATTCACTTCGGAGTGGTTGTGAATGAAGTTCAGAGTGGTGGTGATGGAATAAGTTCAGAGTGGTTGTTGAATCAGTTCAGAGTGGTTATGGATTCAGTTAGGTGTTTGTGGAATCAGTTCGGAGTGGTTGTGGAATTAGTTGGTAGCGGTGCTGGAATCAGTTCAGAGTGGTGGTGGAATCAGTTCAGAGTGGTGGTGGAATCAGTTCGGAGTGGTGGTGGAATCAGTTCAGAGTGGTGGCGGAATCAGTTCGGAGTGGTAGTGGAATCCGTTCGGAGTGGTTGTGAATGAAGTTCAGAGTGGTGGTGGAATCAGTTCAGAGTGGAGGTGGAATCACTTCAGAGTGCTGGTCGAATCAGTTCGGAGTGGTGGTCGAATCAGTTCGGAGTGGTGGTAGAATCAGTTCGGAGTGGTTGTGGAATCAGTTCGGAGTGGCTGTGGAATCAGTTGAGACTGGTGGTGTTATCATTTAAGAGTGGTGTTGGAATCATTTCTAAGTGGTGGTGTGATCAGTTCGGTGTGGTGGTGGAATTAGTTCAGAGTGGTGCTGAATGAAGTTCGTAGTGGTGGTGGAATCAGTTCAGAGTGGTGCTGGAATCAGTTCAGAGTGGTTGTGGAATCAGTTGAGAGTGGTTGTGAATGCAGTTCAGAGTGGTTGTGAATGCAGTTCAGAGTGGATGTGGAATCAGTTCAGAGTGATTGTGGAATCAGTTCAGAGTGGTTGTGGAATCAGTTCAGAGTGGATGTGGAATCAGTTCAGAGTGGTGGTGGAATCAGTTCAGAGTGGTTGTGGAATCACTTCAGACTGGTGGTGAATGAAGTTTTGAGTGGTGGTGAATGAAGTTCAGTGTGGTTGTGGAATCAGTTCTGAGTGGTGCTGGAATCAGTTCGGAGTGGTTGTGAATCAGTTCGGAGTGGAGGTGGAATCAGTTCGGAGTGGTGGTGGAATCAGTTCGGAGTGGTGGTGGAATCAGTTCGGAGTGGTGGTGGAATCAGTTCGGAGTGGTGGTGGAATCAGTTCGGAGTGGTGGTGGAATCAGTTCAGAGTGGTGGTGAATGAAGTTCAGAGTGGTTGCGGAATTAGTTCAGAGTGGTGCTGAATGAAGTTCGTAGTGGTGGTGGAATCAGTTCGAAGTGGTGGTGGAATCAGTTCGGAGTGGTGGTGGAATCAGTTTGGAGTGGTGGTGGAATCAGTTTGGAGTGGTGGTGGAACCAGTTTGGAGTTGTGGTGGATTCAGTTCGGAGTGGTTGTGAATGAAGTTCACAGTGGTGGTGATGGAATCAGTTCGGAGTGGTTGTGGAATTAGTTGGTAGCGGTGCTGGAATCAGTTCAGAGTGGTTGTGGAATCTGTTCAGAATGGTGCTGAATGAAGTTCAGAGTGGTGGTGAAATTAGTTCAGAGTGGTGCTGAATGAAGTTCGGAGTGGTGGTGGAATCAGTTCGGAGTAGTGGTGGAATCAGTTCGGAGTGGTGGTGGAATCAGTTCGGAGTGGTGGTGGAATCAGTTTGGAGTGGTGGTGGAATCAGTTTGGAGTGGTGGTGGAATCAGTTTGGAGTGGTGGTGGAATCAGTTTGGAGTTGTGGTGGAACCAGTTTGGAGTGGTGGTGAATGAAGTTCACAGTGGTCGTGATGGAATCAGTTCGGAGTTGTTGTGGAATTAGTTGGTAGCGGTGCTGGAATCAGTTCAGAGTGGTTGTGGAATCTGTTCAGAATGGTGCTGAATGAAGTTCAGAGTGGTGGTGAAATTAGTTCAGAGTAGTGCTGAATGAAGTTCGGAGTGGTGGTGGAATCAGTTCAGAGTGGTGGTGAATGAAGTTCGGAGTGGTGGTGGAATCAGTTCGGAGTAGTGGTGGAATCAGTTTGGAGTGGTGGTGGAATCAGTTCGGAGTGGTGGTGGAATCAGTTCGGAGTGGTGGTGGAATCAGTTCGGAGTGGTGGTGGAATCAGTTCGGAGTGGTGGTGGAATCAGTTCGGAGTGGTGGTGGAATCAGTTCGGAATGGTGGTGGAATCAGTTCGGAGTGGTGGTGGAACCAGTTCGGAGTGGTGGTGGATTCACTTCGGAGTGGTTGTGAATGAAGTTCAGAGTGGTGGTGATGGAATAAGTTCAGAGTGGTTGTTGAATCAGTTCAGAGTGGTTATGGATTCAGTTAGGTGTTTGTGGAATCAGTTCGGAGTGGTTGTGGAATTAGTTGGTAGCGGTGCTGGAATCAGTTCAGAGTGGTGGTGGAATCAGTTCAGAGTGGTGGTGGAATCAGTTCGGAGTGGTGGTGGAATCAGTTCGGAGTGGTGGTGGAATCAGTTCGGAGTGGTGGTGGAATCAGTTCAGAGTGGTGGCGGAATCAGTTCGGAGTGGTAGTGGAATCCGTTCGGAGTGGTTGTGAATGAAGTTCAGAGTGGTGGTGGAATCAGTTCAGAGTGGAGGTGGAATCACTTCAGAGTGCTGGTCGAATCAGTTCGGAGTGGTGGTAGAATCAGTTCGGAGTGGTGGTAGAATCATTTCGGAGTGGTTGTGGAATCAGTTCGGAGTGGCAGTGGAATCAGTTGAGACTGGTGGTGTTATCATTTAAGAGTGGTGTTGGAATCATTTCTAAGTGGTGGTGTGATCAGTTCGGTGTGGTGGTGGAATTAGTTCAGAGTGGTGCTGAATGAAGTTCGTAGTGGTGGTGGAATCAGTTCAGAGTGGTGCTGGAATCAGTTCAGAGTGGTTGTGGAATCAGTTGAGAGTGGTTGTGAATGCAGTTCAGAGTGGTTGTGAATGCAGTTCAGAGTGGAGGTGGTATCAGTTCAGAGTGGTTGAGGAATCAGTTCAGAGTGGTTGAGGAATCAGTTCAGAGTGGTTGTGGAATCAGTTTAGAGTGGTTGTGGAATCAGTTCAGAGTGATTGTGGAATCAGTTGAGAGTGGTTGTGGAATCAGCTCAGAGTGATTGTGGAATCAGTTCGGAGTGGTGCTGGAATCAGTTCAGAGTGGTGGTGAATAAAGTTAAGAGTGGTTGTGTAATCAGTTCAGAGTGGTTGTGGAATCTGTTCAGACTGGTGTGAATGAAGTTCAGAGTTGTGGTGAACGAAGTTCAGTATGGTGGTGGAATCAGTTCAGAATGGTGGTGTAATCAGTTCGGAGTGGTGGTGGAATCAGTTCAGAGTGGTGCTGAATGAAGTTCGGAGTGGTCGTGGAAGCAGTTCGGAGTGGTGGTGGAATCAGTTCGGAGTGGTGGTGGAATCAGTTCGGAGTGGTGGTGGAATCAGTTTGGAGTGGTGGTGGAATCAGTTCGGAGTTGTGGTGTAATCAGTTCGGAGTGGTAGTGGAATCAGTTCAGAGTGTTTGTGGAGTCAGTTCAGAGTAGTTGTGAATGAAGTTCAGAGTGGTGCTGGAATCAGTTCAGAGTGGATGTGGAATCAGTTCAGAGTGGTTGTGGATTCAGTTCGGTGTTTGTGGAATCAGTTCGGAGTGGTTGTTGAATCAGTTCGGAATGGATGTGGAATCAGTTCGGAATGGTGGTGTAATCAGTTCGGCGTGGTGGTGGAATCAGTTCAGAGTGGTGCTGTATGAAGTTCGGAGTGGTGGTGGAATCAGTTCAGAGTGGTTATGGATTCAGTTAGGTGTTTGTGGAATCAGTTCGGAGTGGTTGTGGAATTAGTTGGTAGCGGTGCTGGAATCAGTTCAGAGTGGTGGTGGAATCAGTTCAGAGTGGTGGTGGAATCAGTTCGGAGTGGTGGTGGAATCAGTTCAGAGTGGTGGCGGAATCAGTTCGGAGTGGTAGTGGAATCCGTTCGGAGTGGTTGTGAATGAAGTTCAGAGTGGTGGTGGAATCAGTTCAGAGTGGAGGTGGAATCACTTCAGAGTGCTGGTCGAATCAGTTCGGAGTGGTGGTAGAATCAGTTCGGAGTGGTGGTAGAATCAGTTCGGAGTGGTTGTGGAATCAGTTCGGAGTGGCTGTGGAATCAGTTGAGACTGGTGGTGTTATCATTTAAGAGTGGTGTTGGAATCATTTCTAAGTGGTGGTGTGATCAGTTCGGTGTGGTGGTGGAATTAGTTCAGAGTGGTGCTGAATGAAGTTCGGAGTGGTGGTGGAATCAGTTCAGAGTGGTGCTGGAATCAGTTCAGAGTGGTTGTGGAATCAGTTGAGAGTGGTTGTGAATGCAGTTCAGAGTGGTTGTGAATGCAGTTCAGAGTGGAGGTGGTATCAGTTCAGAGTGGTTGAGGAATCAGTTCAGAGTGGTTGAGGAATCAGTTCAGAGTGGTTGTGGAATCAGTTTAGAGTGGTTGTGGAATCAGTTCAGAGTGATTGTGGAATCAGTTGAGAGTGGTTGTGGAATCAGCTCAGAGTGATTGTGGAATCAGTTCGGAGTGGTGCTGGAATCAGTTCAGAGTGGTGGTGAATAAAGTTAAGAGTGGTTGTGTAATCAGTTCAGAGTGGTTGTGGAATCTGTTCAGACTGGTGTGAATGAAGTTCAGAGTTGTGGTGAACGAAGTTCAGTATGGTGGTGGAATCAGTTCAGAATGGTGGTGTAATCAGTTCGGAGTGGTGGTGGAATCAGTTCAGAGTGGTGCTGAATGAAGTTCGGAGTGGTGGTGGAAGCAGTTCGGAGTGGTGGTGGAATCAGTTCGGAGTGGTGGTGGAATCAGTTCGGAGTGGTGGTGGAATCAGTTTGGAGTGGTGGTGGAATCAGTTCGGAGTTGTGGTGTAATCAGTTCGGAGTGGTAGTGGAATCAGTTCAGAGTGTTTGTGGAGTCAGTTCAGAGTAGTTGTGAATGAAGTTCAGAGTGGTGCTGGAATCAGTTCAGAGTGGATGTGGAATCAGTTCAGAGTGGTTGTGGATTCAGTTCGGTGTTTGTGGAATCAGTTCGGAGTGGTTGTTGAATCAGTTCGGAATGGATGTGGAATCAGTTCGGAATGGTGGTGTAATCAGTTCGGCGTGGTGGTGGAATCAGTTCAGAGTGGTGCTGTATGAAGTTCGGAGTGGTGGTGGAATCAGTTCGGAGTGGTGGTGGAATCAGTTCGGAGTGGTGGTGGAATCAGTTCAGAGTGGTGGTGGAATCAGTTCGGAGTGGTGCTGGAATCAGTTCGGAGTGGTGGTGGAATCAGTTCGGAATTGTGGTGTAATCAGTTTGGAGTGGTAGTGGAATCAGTACGGAGTGGTGGTGGAATCAGTTCAGAGTGGTTGTGGAATCAGTTGAGAGTGGTTGTGAATGAAGTTCAGAGTGGTGGTGGAATCAGTTCAGAGTGGAGGTGGAATCAGTTCAGAGTGGTTGAGGAATCAGTTTAGAGTGGTTGTGGAATCAGTTTAGAGTGGTTGTGGAATCAGTTCAGAGTGATTGTGGAATCAGTTGAGAGTGGTTGTGGAATCAGCTCAGAGTGGTGGTGGAATCAGTTCAGAGTGGTTGTGGAATCTGTTCAGACTGGTGTGAATGAAGTTCAGAGCTATGGTGAACGAAGTTAAGAGTGGTTGTGGAATCAGTTCAGTGTGATTGTGGAATCAGTTCAGAGTGATTGTGGAATCAGTTCGGAGTGGTGCTGGCATCAGTTCAGAGTGGTGGTGAATAAAGTTAAGAGTGGTTGTGTAATCAGTTCAGAGTGGTTGTGGAATCACTTCAGACTGGTGGTGAATGAAGTTTTGAGTGGTGGTGAATGAAGTTCAGTGTGGTTGTGGAATCAGTTCGGAGTGGTGCTGGAATCAGTTCGGAGTGGTTGTGGAATCAGTTCGGAGTGGTGGTGGAATCTGTTCGGAGTGGTGGTGGAATCAGTTCGGAGTTGTGGTGTAATCAGTTCGGAGTGGTAGTGGAATCAGTTCGGAGTGGTGGTGGAATCAGTTCAGAGTGGTTGTGGAATCACTTGAGAGTGGTTGTGAATGAAGTTCAGAGTGGTTGCGGAATTAGTTCAGAGTGGTGCTGAATGAAGTTCGGAGTGGTGGTGGAATCAGTTCGAAGTGGTGGTGGAATCAGTTCGGAGTGGTGGTGGAATCAGTTTGGAGTGGTGGTGGAATCAGTTTGGAGTGGTGGTGGAACCAGTTTGGAGTTGTGGTGGATTCAGTTCGGAGTGGTTGTGAATGAAGTTCACAGTGGTGGTGATGGAATCAGTTCGGAGTGGTTGTGGAATTAGTTGGTAGCGGTGCTGGAATCAGTTCAGAGTGGTTGTGGAATCTGTTCAGAATGGTGCTGAATGAAGTTCAGAGTGGTGGTGAAATTAGTTCAGAGTGGTGCTGAATGAAGTTCGGAGTGGTGGTGGAATCAGTTCGGAGTAGTGGTGGAATCAGTTCGGAGTGGTGGTGGAATCAGTTTGGAGTGGTGGTGGAATCAGTTTGGAGTGGTGGTGGAATCAGTTTGGAGTGGTGGTGGAATCAGTTTGGAGTTGTGGTGGAACCAGTTTGGAGTGGTGGTGAATGAAGTTCACAGTGGTCGTGATGGAATCAGTTCGGAGTTGTTGTGGAATTAGTTGTTAGCGGTGCTGGAATCAGTTCAGAGTGGTTGTGGAATCTGTTCAGAATGGTGCTGAATGAAGTTCAGAGTGGTGGTGAAATTAGTTCAGAGTAGTGCTGAATGAAGTTCGGAGTGGTGGTGGAATCAGTTCAGAGTGGTGGTGAATGAAGTTCGGAGTGGTGGTGGAATCAGTTCGGAGTAGTGGTGGAATCAGTTTGGAGTGGTGGTGGAATCAGTTCGGAGTGGTGGTGGAATCAGTTCGGAGTGGTGGTGGAATCAGTTCGGAGTGGTGGTGGAATCAGTTCGGAGTGGTGGTGGAATCAGTTCGGAATGGTGGTGGAATCAGTTCGGAGTGGTGGTGGAACCAGTTCGGAGTGGTGGTGGATTCACTTCGGAGTGGTTGTGAATGAAGTTCAGAGTGGTGGTGATGGAATATGTTCAGAGTGGTTGTTGAATCAGTTCAGAGTGGTTATGGATTCAGTTAGGTGTTTGTGGAATCAGTTCGGAGTGGTTGTGGAATTAGTTGGTAGCGGTGCTGGAATCAGTTCAGAGTGGTGGTGGAATCAGTTCAGAGTGGTGGTGGAATCAGTTCGGAGTGGTGGTGGAATCAGTTCAGAGTGGTGGCGGAATCAGTTCGGAGTGGTAGTGGAATCCGTTCGGAGTGGTTGTGAATGAAGTTCAGAGTGGTGGTGGAATCAGTTCAGAGTGGAGGTGGAATCACTTCAGAGTGCTGGTCGAATCAGTTCGGAGTGGTGGTAGAATCAGTTCGGAGTGGTGGTAGAATCAGTTCGGAGTGGTTGTGGAATCAGTTCGGAGTGGCTGTGGAATCAGTTGAGACTGGTGGTGTTATCATTTAAGAGTGGTGTTGGAATCATTTCTAAGTGGTGGTGTGATCAGTTCGGTGTGGTGGTGGAATTAGTTCAGAGTGGTGCTGAATGAAGTTCGTAGTGGTGGTGGAATCAGTTCAGAGTGGTGCTGGAATCAGTTCAGAGTGGTTGTGGAATCAGTTGAGAGTGGTTGTGAATGCAGTTCAGAGTGGTTGTGAATGCAGTTCAGAGTGGAGGTGGTATCAGTTCAGAGTGGTTGAGGAATCAGTTCAGAGTGGTTGAGGAATCAGTTCAGAGTGGTTGTGGAATCAGTTTAGAGTGGTTGTGGAATCAGTTCAGAGTGATTGTGGAATCAGTTGAGAGTGGTTGTGGAATCAGCTCAGAGTGATTGTGGAATCAGTTCGGAGTGGTGCTGGAATCAGTTCAGAGTGGTGGTGAATAAAGTTAAGAGTGGTTGTGTAATCAGTTCAGAGTGGTTGTGGAATCTGTTCAGACTGGTGTGAATGAAGTTCAGAGTTGTGGTGAACGAAGTTCAGTATGGTGGTGGAATCAGTTCAGAATGGTGGTGTAATCAGTTCGGAGTGGTGGTGGAATCAGTTCAGAGTGGTGCTGAATGAAGTTCGGAGTGGTGGTGGAAGCAGTTCGGAGTGGTGGTGGAATCAGTTCGGAGTGGTGGTGGAATCAGTTCGGAGTGGTGGTGGAATCAGTTTGGAGTGGTGGTGGAATCAGTTCGGAGTTGTGGTGTAATCAGTTCGGAGTGGTAGTGGAATCAGTTCAGAGTGTTTGTGGAGTCAGTTCAGAGTAGTTGTGAATGAAGTTCAGAGTGGTGCTGGAATCAGTTCAGAGTGGATGTGGAATCAGTTCAGAGTGGTTGTGGATTCAGTTCGGTGTTTGTGGAATCAGTTCGGAGTGGTTGTTGAATCAGTTCGGAATGGATGTGGAATCAGTTCGGAATGGTGGTGTAATCAGTTCGGCGTGGTGGTGGAATCAGTTCAGAGTGGTGCTGTATGAAGTTCGGAGTGGTGGTGGAATCAGTTCAGAGTGGTTATGGATTCAGTTAGGTGTTTGTGGAATCAGTTCGGAGTGGTTGTGGAATTAGTTGGTAGCGGTGCTGGAATCAGTTCAGAGTGGTGGTGGAATCAGTTCAGAGTGGTGGTGGAATCAGTTTGGAGTGGTGGTGGAATCAGTTTGGAGTGGTGGTGGAATCAGTTCGGAGTTGTGGTGTAATCAGTTCGGAGTGGTAGTGGAATCAGTTCAGAGTGTTTGTGGAGTCAGTTCAGAGTAGTTGTGAATGAAGTTCAGAGTGGTGCTGGAATCAGTTCAGAGTGGATGTGGAATCAGTTCAGAGTGGTTGTGGATTCAGTTCGGTGTTTGTGGAATCAGTTCGGAGTGGTTGTTGAATCAGTTCGGAATGGATGTGGAATCAGTTTGGAGTGGTGGTGGATTCACTTCGGAGTGGTTGTGAATGAAGTTCAGAGTGGTGGTGATGGAATAAGTTCAGAGTGGTTGTTGAATCAGTTCAGAGTGGTTATGGATTCAGTTAGGTGTTTGTGGATTCAGTTCGGAGTGGTTGTGGAATTAGTTGGTAGCGGTGCTGGAATCAGTTCAGAGTGGTGGTGGAATCAGTTCAGAGTGGTGGTGGAATCAGTTCGGAGTGGTGGTGGAATCAGTTCAGAGTGGTGGCGGAATCAGTTCGGAGTGGTAGTGGAATCCGTTCGGAGTGGTTGTGAATGAAGTTCAGAGTGGTGGTGGAATCAGTTCAGAGTGGAGGTGGAATCACTTCAGAGTGCTGGTCGAATCAGTTCGGAGTGGTGGTAGAATCAGTTCGGAGTGGTGGTAGAATCAGTTCGGAGTGGTTGTGGAATCAGTTCGGAGTGGCTGTGGAATCAGTTGAGACTGGTGGTGTTATCATTTAAGAGTGGTGTTGGAATCATTTCTAAGTGGTGGTGTGATCAGTTCGGTGTGGTGGTGGAATTAGTTCAGAGTGGTGCTGAATGAAGTTCGTAGTGGTGGTGGAATCAGTTCAGAGTGGTGCTGGAATCAGTTCAGAGTGGTTGTGGAATCAGTTGAGAGTGGTTGTGAATGCAGTTCAGAGTGGTTGTGAATGCAGTTCAGAGTGGAGGTGGTATCAGTTCAGAGTGGTTGAGGAATCAGTTCAGAGTGGTTGAGGAATCAGTTCAGAGTGGTTGTGGAATCAGTTTAGAGTGGTTGTGGAATCAGTTCAGAGTGATTGTGGAATCAGTTGAGAGTGGTTGTGGAATCAGCTCAGAGTGATTGTGGAATCAGTTCGGAGTGGTGCTGGAATCAGTTCAGAGTGGTGGTGAATAAAGTTAAGAGTGGTTGTGTAATCAGTTCAGAGTGGTTGTGGAATTTGTTCAGACTGGTGTGAATGAAGTTCAGAGTTGTGGTGAACGAAGTGCAGTATGGTGGTGGAATCAGTTCAGAATGGTGGTGTAATCAGTTCGGAGTGGTGGTGGAATCAGTTCAGAGTGGTGCTGAATGAAGTTCGGAGTGGTGGTGGAAGCAGTTCGGAGTGGTGGTGGAATCAGTTCGGAGTGGTGGTGTAATCAGTTCGGAGTGGTGGTGGAATCAGTTTGGAGTGGTGGTGGAATCAGTTCGGAGTTGTGGTGTAATCAGTTCGGAGTGGTAGTGGAATCAGTTCAGAGTGTTTGTGGAGTCAGTTCAGAGTAGTTGTGAATGAAGTTCAGAGTGGTGCTGGAATCAGTTCAGAGTGGATGTGGAATCAGTTCAGAGTGGTTGTGGATTCAGTTCGGTGTTTGTGGAATCAGTTCGGAGTGGTTGTTGAATCAGTTCGGAATGGATGTGGAATCAGTTCGGAATGGTGGTGTAATCAGTTCGGCGTGGTGGTGGAATCAGTTCAGAGTGGTGCTGTATGAAGTTCGGAGTGGTGGTGGAATCAGTTCGGAGTGGTGGTGGAATCAGTTCGGAGTGGTGGTGGAATCAGTTCAGAGTGGTGGTGGAATCAGTTCGGAGTGGTGCTGGAATCAGTTCGGAGTGGTGGTGGAATCAGTTCGGAATTGTGATGTAATCAGTTTGGAGTGGTAGTGGAATCAGTACGGAGTGGTGGTGGAATCAGTTCAGAGTGGTTGTGGAATCAGTTGAGAGTGGTTGTGAATGAAGTTCAGAGTGGTGGTGGAATCAGTTCAGAGTGGAGGTGGAATCAGTTCAGAGTGGTTGAGGAATCAGTTTAGAGTGGTTGTGGAATCAGTTTAGAGTGGTTGTGGAATCAGTTCAGAGTGATTGTGGAATCAGTTGAGAGTGGTTGTGGAATCAGCTCAGAGTGGTGGTGGAATCAGTTCAGAGTGGTTGTGGAATCTGTTCAGACTGGTGTGAATGAAGTTCAGAGCTATGGTGAACGAAGTTAAGAGTGGTTGTGGAATCAGTTCAGTGTGATTGTGGAATCAGTTCAGAGTGATTGTGGAATCAGTTCGGAGTGGTGCTGGCATCAGTTCAGAGTGGTGGTGAATAAAGTTAAGAGTGGTTGTGTAATCAGTTCAGAGTGGTTGTGGAATCACTTCAGACTGGTGGTGAATGAAGTTTTGAGTGGTGGTGAATGAAGTTCAGTGTGGTTGTGGAATCAGTTCGGAGTGGTGCTGGAATCAGTTCGGAGTGGTTGTGGAATCAGTTCGGAGTGGTGGTGGAATCTGTTCGGAGTGGTGGTGGAATCAGTTCGGAGTTGTGGTGTAATCAGTTCGGAGTGGTAGTGGAATCAGTTCGGAGTGGTGGTGGAATCAGTTCAGAGTGGTTGTGGAATCACTTGAGAGTGGTTGTGAATGAAGTTCAGAGTGGTGGTGGAATCAGTTCAGAGTGGAGGTGGAATCAGTTCAGAGTGGTTGTGGAATCAGTTTAGAGTGGTTGTGGAATCAGTTCAGAGTGATTGTGGAATCAGTTGAGAGTGGTTGTGGAATCAGCTCAGAGTGGTGGTGGAATCAGTTCAGGCTGGTTGTGGAATCTGTTCAGACTGGTGTGAATGAAGTTCAGAGCTATGGTGAACGAAGTTCAGAGTGGTTGTGGATTCAGTTCAGTGTGATTGTGGAATCAGTTCAGAGTGATTGTGGAATCAGTTCAGAGTGGTGGTGAATAAAGTTAAGAGTGGTTGTGGAATCAGTTCAGAGTGGTTGTGGAATCTGTTCAGACTGGTGTGAATGAAGTGCAGAGTTGTGGTGAACGAAGTTCAGTGTGGTGGTGGAACCAGTTCGGAGTGGTGATGGATTCAGTTCGGAGTGGTTGTGAATGAAGTTCAGAGTGGTGGTAATGGAATAAGTTCAGAGTGGTTGTTGAATCAGTTCAGAGTGTTTATGGATTCAGTTCGGTGTTTGTGGAATCAGTTCGGAGTGTTTGTGGAATTAGTTGGTAGCGGTGCTGGAATCAGTTCAGAGTGGTGGTGGAATCAGTTCAGAGTGGTGGTGGAATCAGTTCAGAGTGGTGGTGGAATCAGTTCAGAGTGGTGGTGGAATCAGTTCAGAGTGGTGGCGTAATCAGTTCGGAGTGGTAGTGGAATCAGTTCGGAGTGGTGGTGGAATCAGTTCAGAGTGGTTGTGGAATCACTTGAGAGTGGTTGTGAATGAAGTTCAGAGTGGTGGTGGAATCAGTTCAGAGTGGAGGTGGAATCAGTTCAGAGTGGTTGTGGAATCAGTTTAGAGTGGTTGTGGAATCAGTTCAGAGTGATTGTGGAATCAGTTGAGAGTGGTTGTGGAATCAGCTCAGAGTGGTGGTGGAATCAGTTCAGAGTGGTTGTGGAATCTGTTCAGACTGGTGTGAATGAAGTTCAGAGCTATGGTGAACTAAGTTCAGAGTGGTTGTGGAATCAGTTCAGTGTGATTGTGGAATCAGTTCAGAGTGATTGTGGAATCAGTTCAGAGTGGTGGTGAATAAAGTTAAGAGTGGTTGTGGAATCAGTTCAGAGTGGTTGTGGAATCTGTTCAGACTGGTGTGAATGAAGTGCAGAGTTGTGGTGAACGAAGTTCAGTGTGGTGGTGGAACCAGTTCGGAGTGGTGGTGGATTCAGTTCGGAGTGGTTGTGAATGAAGTTCAGAGTGGTGGTGATGGAATAAGTTCAGAGTGGTTGTTGAATCAGTTCAGAGTGTTTATGGATTCAGTTCGGTGTTTGTGGAATCAGTTCGGAGTGTTTGTGGAATTAGTTGGTAGCGGTGCTGGAATCAGTTCAGAGTGGTGGTGGAATCAGTTCAGAATGGTGGTGGAATCAGTTCAGAATGGTGGTGGAATCAGTTCAGAGTGGTGGTGGAATCAGTTCAGAGTGGTGGCGTAATCAGTTCGGAGTGGTAGTGGAATCCGTTCGGAGTGGTTGTGAATGAAGTTCAGAGTGGTGGTGGAATCAGTTCAGAGTGGAGGTGGAATGACTTCAGAGTGCTGGTCGAATCAGTTCGGAGTGGTGGTAGAATCAGTTCGGAGTGGTGGTAGAATCAGTTCGGAGTGGTTGTGGAATCAGTTCGGAGTGGCTTTGGAATCAGTTGAGACTGGTGGTGTTATCATTTCAGAGTGGTGTTGGAATCATTTCTAAATGGTGGTGTAATCAGTTCAGAGTGGTGCTGAATGAAGTTCGGAGTGGTGGTGGAATCAGTTCGGAGTGGTGCTGGAATTAGTTCAGAGTGGTGGTGGAATCAGTTCAGAGTGGTGGTGGAATCAGTTCAGAGAGGTGGTGGAATCAGTTCAGAGTGGTGGTGGAATCAGTTCAGAGTGGTTGTGGAATCAGTTCGGAGTGGTAGTGGAATCCGTTCGGAGTGGTTGTGAATGAAGTTCAGAGTGGTGGTGGAATCAGTTCAGAGTGGAGGTGGAATCACTTCAGAGTGATGGTCGAATCAGTTCGGAGTGGTGGTAGAATCAGTTCGGAGTGGTGGTAGAATCAGTTCGGAGTGGCTGTGGAATCAGTTCAGAGTGGCTGTGGAATCAGTTGAGACTGGTGTTGGAATCAGTTCGGAGTGGCTGTGGAATCAGTTTGGAGTGGTTGTGGAATCAGTTCGGAATTGTGGTGTAATCAGTTCGGAGTGGTAGTGGAATCAGTACGGAGTGGTTGTGGAATCAGTTGAGAGTGGTTGAGGAATCAGTTTAGAGTGGTTGTGGAATCAGTTTAGAGTGGTTGTGGAATCAGTTCAGAGTGATTGTGGAATCAGTTGAGAGTGGTTGTGGAATCAGCTCAGAGTGGTGGTGGAATCAGTTCAGAGTGGTTGTGGAATCTGTTCAGACTGGTGTGAATGAAGTTCAGAGCAATGGTGAACGACGTTCAGAGTGGTTGTGGAATCAGTTCAGTGTGATTGTGGAATCAGTTCAGAGTGATTGTGGAATCAGTTCGGAGTGGTGCTGGCATCAGTTCAGAGTGGTGGTGAATAAAGTTAAGAGTGGTTGTGTAATCAGTTCAGAGTGGTTGTGGAATCACTTCAGACTGGTGGTGAATGAAGTTTTGAGTGGTGGTGAATGAAGTTCAGTGTGGTTGTGGAATCAGTTCGGAGTGGTGCTGGAATCAGTTCGGAGTGGTTGTGGAATCAGTTCGGAGTGGTGGTGGAATCAGTTCGGAGTGTTGGTGGAATCAGTTCGGAGTTGTGGTGTAATCAGTTCGGAGTGGTAGTGGAATCAGTTCGGAGTGGTGGTGGAATCAGTTCAGAGTGGTTGTGGAATCACTTGAGAGTGGTTGTGAATGAAGTTCAGAGTGGTGGTGGAATCAGTTCAGAGTGGAGGTGGAATCAGTTCAGAGTGGTTGTGGAATCAGTTTAGAGTGGTTGTGGAATCAGTTCAGAGTGATTGTGGAATCAGTTGAGAGTGGTTGTGGAATCAGCTCAGAGTGGTGGTGGAATCAGTTCAGAGTGGTTGTGGAATCTGTTGAGACTGGTGTGAATGAAGTTCAGAGCTATGGTGAACGAAGTTCAGAGTGGTTGTGGAATCAGTTCAGTGTGATTGTGGAATCAGTTCAGAGTGATTGTGGAATCAGTTCAGAGTGGTTGTGGAGTCTGTTCAGACTGGTGTGAATGAAGTGCAGAGTTGTGGTGAACGAAGTTCAGTGTGGTGGTGGAACCAGTTCGGAGTGGTGGTGGATTCAGTTCGGAGTGGTTGTGAATGAAGTTCAGAGTGGTGGTGATGGAATAAGTTCAGAGTGGTTGTTGAATCAGTTCAGAGTGTTTATGGATTCAGTTCGGTGTTTGTGGAATCAGTTCAGAGTGTTTGTGGAATTAGTTGGTAGCGGTGCTGGAATCAGTTCAGAGTGGTGGTGGAATCAGTTCAGAGTGGTGGTGGAATCAGTTCAGAGTGGTGGTGGAATCAGTTCAGAGTTGTGGTGGAATCAGTTCAGAGTGGTGGCGTAATCAGTTCGGAGTGGTAGTGGAATCCGTTCGGAGTGGTTGTGAATGAAGTTCAGAGTGGTGGTGGAATCAGTTCAGAGTGGAGGTGGAATGACTTCAGAGTGCTGGTCGAATCAGTTCGGAGTGGTGGTAGAATCAGTTCGGAGTGGTGGTAGAATCAGTTCGGAGTGGTTGTGGAATCAGTTCGGAGTGGCTGTGGAATCAGTTGAGACTGGTGGTGTTATCATTTCAGAGTGGTGTTGGAATCATTTCTAAATGGTGGTGTAATCAGTTCAGAGTGGAGCTGAATGAAGTTCGGAGTGGTGGTGGAATCAGTTCGGAGTGGTGCTGGAATTAGTTCAGAGTGGTGGTGGAATCAGTTCAGAGTGGTGGTGGAATCAGTTCAGAGAGGTGGTGGAATCAGTTCAGAGTGGTTGTGGATTCAGTTCGGTGTTTGTGGAATCAGTTCAGAGTGGTTGTTGAATCAGTTCAGAATGGTTGTGGAATCAGTTCGGAATGGTGGTGTAATCAGTTCGGAGTGGTGGTGGAATCAGTTCAGAGTTGTACTGAATGAAGTTCGGAGTGGTGGAGGAATCAGTTTGGAGTGGTTGTGGAATCAGTTCGGAGTGGTGGTGGATTCAGTTCGGAGTGGTGGTGGAATCAGTTCGGAGTGGTGGTGGAATCAGTTCGGAGTTGTGGTTTAATCAGTTCGGAGTGGTGGTGGAATCAGTTCGGAGTGGTTGTGGAATCAGTTGAGAGTGGTTGTGAATTAAGTTCAGAGTGGTGGTGGAATCAGTTCAGAGTGGAGGTGGAATCAGTTCAGAGTGGTTGAGGAATCAGTTCAGAGTGGTTGTGGAATCAGTTTAGAGTGGTTGTGGAATCAGTTCAGAGTGATTGTGGAATCAGTTGAGAGTGGTTGTGGAATCAGCTCAGAGTGGTGGTGGAATCAGTTCAGAGTGGTTGTGGAATCTGTTCAGACTTGTGTGAATGAAGTTCAGAGCTATGGTGAACGAAGTTCAGAGTGGTTGTGGAATCAGTTCAGTGTGATTGTGGAATCAGTTCAGAGTGATTGTGGAATCAGTTCGGAGTGGTGATGGATTCAGTTTAGAGTGGTGGTGAATAAAGTTAAGAGTGGTTATGGAATCAGTTCAGAGTGGTTGTGGAATCTGTTCAGACTGGTGTGAATGAAGTTCAGAGTTGTGGTGAACGAAGTTCAGTGTGGTGGTGGAATCAGTTCGGAATGGTGGTGTAATCAGTTCGGAGTGGTGGTGGAATCAGTTCAGAGTGGTGCTGAATGAAGTTCGGAGTGGTGGTGGAATCAGTTCGGAGTGGTGGTGGAATCAGTTCGGAGTGGTGGTGGAATCAGTTCGGAGTGGTGGTGGAATCAGTTCGGAGTGGTGGTGGAATCAGTTCGGAGTTGTGGTGTAATCAGTTCGGAGTGGATGTGGAATCAGATCAGTGTGAATGTGGAATCAGTTCAGAGTGATTGTGGAATCAGTTCGGAGTGGTGCTGGAATCAGTTCAGAGTGGTGGTGAATAAAGTTAAGAGTGGTTGTGTAATCAGTTCAGAGTGGTTGTGGAATCTGTTCAGACTGGTGTGAATGAAGTTCAGAGTTGTGGTGAACGAAGTTCAGTGTGGTGGTGGAATCAGTTCAGAATGGTGGTGTAATCAGTTCGGAGTGGTGGTGGAATCAGTTCAGAGTGGTGCTGAATGTAGTTCGGAGTGGTGGTGGAAGCAGTTCGGAGTGGTGGTGGAATCAGTTCGGAGTGGTGGTGGAATCAGTTCGGAGTGGTGGTGGAATCAGTTCGGAGTGGTGGTGGAATCAGTTCAGAGTGGAGGTGGAATCACTTCAGAGTGCTGGTCGAATCAGTTCGGAGTGGTGGTAGAATCAGTTCGGAGTGGTGGTAGAATCAGTTCGGAGTGGTTGTGGAATCAGTTCGGAGTGGCTGTGGAATCAGTTGAGACTGGTGGTGTTATCATTTCAGAGTGGTGTTGGAATCATTTCTAAATGGTGGTGTAATCAGTTCAGAGTGGTGCTGAATGAAGTTCGGAGTGGTGGTGGAATCAGTTTGGAGTGGTGCTGGAATCAGTTCGGAGTGGTTGTGGAATCAGTTCGGAGTGGCTGTGGAATCAGTTGAGACTGGTGTTGGAATCAGTTCGGAGTGGCTGTGGAATCAGTTTGGAGTGGTTGTTGAATCAGTTCGGAGTGGCTGTGGAATCAGTTCGGATTTGTGTTGGAATCAGATCAGAGTGGTGGTGGAATCAGTTCAGAGTGGTGGTGGAATCAGTTCAGAGTGGTGGTGGAATCAGTTCAGAGTGGAGGTGGAATCACTTCGGAGTGCTGGTCGAATCAGTTCGGAGTGGTAGTGGAATCAGTTTGGAATGGTGGTTGAATCAGTTCAGAGTGGTTGTGGAATCAGTTCAGAGTGGTTGTGAATGAAGTTCAGATTGGTGGTGATGGAATCAGTTCAGAGTGGTTGTGGAATCAGTTCAGAGTGGTTGTGGATTCAGTTCGGTGTTTGTGGAATCAGTTCAGAGTGGTTGTTGAATCAGTTCAGAATGGTTGTGGAATCAGTTCGGAATGGTGGTGTAATCAGTTCGGAGTGGTGGTGGAATCAGTTCAGAGTGGTACTGAATGAAGTTCGGAGTGGTGGAGGAATCAGTTTGGAGTAGTGGTGGAATCAGTTCGGAGTGGTGGTGGATTCAGTTCGGAGTGGTGGTGGAATCAGTTCGGAGTGGTGGTGGAATCAGTTCGGAGTTGTGGTGTAATCAGTTCGGAGTGGTGGTGGAATCAGTTCGGAGTGGTTGTGGAATCAGTTGAGAGTGGTTGTGAATTAAGTTCAGAGTGGTGGTGGAATCAGTTCAGAGTGGAGGTGGAATCAGTTCAGAGTGGTTGAGGAATCAGTTCAGAGTGGTTGTGGAATCAGTTGAGAGTGGTTGTGGAATCAGCTCAGAGTGGTGGTGGAATCAGTTCAGAGTGGTTGTGGAATCTGTTCAGACTGGTGTGAATGAAGTTCAGAGCTATGGTGAACGAAGTTCAGAGTGGTTGTGGAATCAGTTCAGTGTGATTGTGGAATCAGTTCAGAGTGATTGTGGAATCAGTTCGGAGTGGTGATGGATTCAGTTTAGAGTGGTGGTGAATAAAGTTAAGAGTGGTTATGGAATCAGTTCAGAGTGGTTGTGGAATCTGTTCAGACTGGTGTGAATGAAGTTCAGAGTTGTGGTGAACGAAGTTCAGTGTGGTGGTGGAATCAGTTCAGAATGGTGGTGTAATCAGTTCTGAGTGGTGGTGGAATCAGTTCAGAGTGGTGGTGAATGTAGTTCGGAGTGGTGGTGGAAGCAGTTCGGAGTGGTGGTGGAATCAGTTCGGAGTGGTGGTGGAATCAGTTCGGAGTGGTGGTGGAATCAGTTCGGAGTGGTGGTGGAATCAGTTCAGAGTGGAGGTGGAATCACTTCAGAGTGCTGGTCGAATCAGTTCGGAGTGGTGGTAGAATCAGTTCGGAGTGGTGGTAGAATCAGTTCGGAGTGGTGGTAGAATCAGTTCGGAGTGGTTGTGGAATCAGTTCGGAGTGGCTGTGGAATCAGTTGAGACTGGTGGTGTTATCATTTCAGAGTGGTGTTGGAATCATTTCTAAATGGTGGTGTAATCAGTTCAGAGTTGTGCTGAATGAAGTTCGGAGTGGTGGTGGAATCAGTTTGGAGTGGTGCTGGAATCAGTTCGGAGTGGTTGTGGAATCAGTTCGGAGTGGCTGTGGAATCAGTTGAGACTGGTGTTGGAATCAGTTCGGAGTGGCTGTGGAATCAGTTTGGAGTGGTTGTGGAATCAGTTCGGAGTGGCTGTGGAATCAGTTCGGATTTGTGTTGGAATCAGATCAGAGTGGTGGTGGAATCAGTTCAGAGTGGTGGTGGAATCAGTTCAGAGTGGTGGTGGAATCAGTTCAGAGTGGAGGTGGAATCACTTCGGAGTGCTGGTCGAATCAGTTCGGAGTGGTAGTGGAATCAGTTTGGAATGGTGGTTGAATCAGTTCAGAGTGGTTGTGGAATCAGTTCAGAGTGGTTGTGAATGAAGTTCAGATTGGTGGTGATGGAATCAGTTCAGAGTGGTTGTGGAATCAGTTCAGAGTGGTTGTGGATTCAGTTCGGTGTTTGTGGAATCAGTTCAGAGTGGTTGTTGAATCAGTTCAGAATGGTTGTGGAATCAGTTCGGAATGGTGGTGTAATCAGTTCGGAGTGGTGGTGGAATCAGTTCAGAGTGGTACTGAATGAAGTTCGGAGTGGTGGAGGAATCAGTTTGGAGTAGTGGTGGAATCAGTTCGGAGTGGTGGTGGATTCAGTTCGGAGTGGTGGTGGAATCAGTTCGGAGTGGTGGTGGAATCAGTTCGGAGTTGTGGTGTAATCAGTTCGGAGTGGTGGTGGAATCAGTTCGGAGTGGTTGTGGAATCAGTTGAGAGTGGTTGTGAATTAAGTTCAGAGTGGTGGTGGAATCAGTTCAGAGTGGAGGTGGAATCAGTTCAGAGTGGTTGAGGAATCAGTTCAGAGTGGTTGTGGAATCAGTTGAGAGTGGTTGTGGAATCAGCTCAGAGTGGTGGTGGAATCAGTTCAGAGTGGTTGTGGAATCTGTTCAGACTGGTGTGAATGAAGTTCAGAGCTATGGTGAACGAAGTTCAGAGTGGTTGTGGAATCAGTTCAGTGTGATTGTGGAATCAGTTCAGAGTGATTGTGGAATCAGTTCGGAGTGGTGATGGATTCAGTTTAGAGTGGTGGTGAATAAAGTTAAGAGTGGTTATGGAATCAGTTCAGAGTGGTTGTGGAATCTGTTCAGACTGGTGTGAATGAAGTTCAGAGTTGTGGTGAACGAAGTTCAGTGTGGTGGTGGAATCAGTTCGGAATGGTGGTGTAATCAGTTCGTAGTGGTGGTGGAATCAGTTCAGAGTGGTGCTGAATGAAGTTCGGAGTGGTGGTGGAATCAGTTCGGAGTGGTGGTGGAATCAGTTCGGAGTGGTGGTGGAATCAGTTCGGAGTGGTGGTGGAATCAGTTCGGAGTGGTGGTGGAATCAGTTCGGAGTTGTGGTGTAATCAGTTCGGAGTGGATGTGGAATCAGATCAGTGTGATTGTGGAATCAGTTCAGAGTGATTGTGGAATCAGTTCGGAGTGGTGCTGGAATCTGTTCAGAGTGGTGGTGAATAAAGTTAAGAGTGGTTGTGTAATCAGTTCAGAGTGGTTGTGGAATCTGTTCAGACTGGTGTGAATGAAGTTCAGAGTTGTGGTGAACGAAGTTCAGTGTGGTGGTGGAATCAATTCAGAATGGTGGTGTAATCAGTTCGGAGTGGTGGTGGAATCAGTTCAGAGTGGTGCTGAATGTAGTTCGGAGTGGTGGTGGAAGCAGTTCGGAGTGGTGGTGGAATCAGTTCGGAGTGGTGGTGGAATCAGTTCGGAGTCGTGGTGGAATCAGTTCGGAGTTGTGGTGTAATCAGTTCGGAGTGGTAGTGGAATCAGTTCAGAGTGGTTGTGGAGTCAGTTCAGAGTAGTTGTGAATGAAGTTCAGAGTGCTGCTGGAATCAGTTCAGAGTGGTGCTGGAATCAGTTCAGAGTGGATGTGGAATCAGTTCAGAGTGGTTGTGGATTCAGTTCGGTGTTTGTGGAATCAGTTCGGAGTGGTTGCTGAATCAGTTGAGAATGGTTGTGGAATCAGTTCGGAATGGTGGTGTAATCAGTTCGGCGTGGTGGTGGAATCAGTTCAGAGTGGTGCTGAATGAAGTTCGGAGTGGTGGTGGAATCAGTTCGGAGTGGTGGTGGAATCAGTTCGGAGTGGTGGTGGAATCAGTTCGGAGTGGTGGTGGAATCAGTTCGGAGTGGTGGTGGAATCAGTTCGGAGTGGTGGTGGAATCAGTTCGGAGTGGTGGTGGAATCAGTTCGGAGTGGTGGTGGAATAAGTTCGGAGTGGTGGTGGAATCAGTTCGGAGTGGTGCTGGAATCAGTTCGGAGTGGTGGTGAATAAAGTTAAGAGTGGTTGTGGAATCAGTTGAGAGTGGTTGTGAATGAAGTTCAGAGTGGTGGTGGAATCAGTTCAGAGTGGAGGTGGAATCAGTTCAGAGTGGTTGAGGAATCAGTTTAGAGTGGTTGTGGAATCAGTTTAGAGTGGTTGTGGAATCAGTTCAGAGTGATTGTGGAATCAGTTGAGAGTGGTTGTGGAATCAGCTCAGAGTGGTGGTGGAATCAGATTCAGAGTGGTTGTGGAATCTGTTCGGACTGGTGTGAATGAAGTTCAGAGCTATGGTGAACGAAGTTCAGAGTGGTTGTGGAATCAGTTCAGTGTGATTGTGGAATCAGTTCAGAGTGATTGTGGAATCAGTTCGGAGTGGTGCTGGCATCAGTTCAGAGTGGTGGTGAATAAAGTTAAGAGTGGTTGTGTAATCAGTTCAGAGTGGTTGTGGAATCTGTTCAGACTGGTGTGAATGAAGTTCAGAGTTGTTGTGAACGAAGTTCAGTGTGGTGGTGGAATCAGTTCGGAATGGTGGTGTAATCAGCTCGGAGTGGTGGTGGAATCAGTTCAGAGTGGTGCTGAATGAAGTTCGGAGTGGTGGTGGAATCAGTTTGGAGTGGTGGTGGAATCAGTTCAGAGTGGTGCTGAATGAAGTTCGGAGTGGTGGTGGAATCAGTTTGGAGTGGTGGTGGAATCAGTTCGGAGTGGTGGTGGAATCAGTTCGGAGTGGTGGTGGAATCAGTTCGGAGTGGTGGTGGAATCAGTTCGGAGTGGTGGTGGAATCAGTTCGGAGTTGTGGTGTAATCAGTTCGGAGTGGAGGTGGAATCAGTTCAGAGTGGTTGTGGAGTCAGTTCAGAGTAGTTGTGAATGAAGTTCAGAGTGGTGCTGGAATCAGTTCAGAGTGGATGTGGAATCAGTTCTGAGTGGTTGTGGAATCAGTTCAGAGTGGTTGTGGAATCAGTTCAGAGTGGTGGTGGAATCTGTTCAGACTGGTGTGAATGAAGTTCAGAGTTGTGGTGAACGAAGTTCAGTGTGGTGGTGGAATCAGTTCGGAATGGTGGTGTAATCAGTTTGGAGTGGTGGTGGAATCAGTTCGGAGTGGTGCTGAATGAAGTTCGGAGTGGTGGTGGAATCAGTTCGGAGTGGTGGTGGATTCAGTTCGGAGTGGTGGTGGAATCAGTTCGGAGTGGTGGTGGAATCAGTTCGGAGTGGTCGTGGAATCAGTTCGGAGTTGTGGTGTAATCAGTTCGGAGTGGAGGTGGAATCAGTTCAGAGTGGTTGTGGAGTCAGTTCAGAGTAGTTGTGAATGAAGTTCAGAGTGGTGCTGGAATCAGTTCAGAGTGGATGTGGAATCAGTTCTGAGTGGTTGTGGAATCAGTTCAGAGTGGATGTGGAATCAGTTCAGAGTGGTGGTGGAATCAGTTCAGAGTGGTTGTGGAATCACTTCAGACTGGTGGTGAATGAAGTTTTGAGTGGTGGTGAATGAAGTTCAGTGTGGTTGTGGAATCAGTTCGGAGTGGTGCTGGAATCAGTTCGGAGTGGTTGTGGAATCAGTTCGGAGTGGAGGTGGAATCAGTTCGGAGTGGTGGTGGAATCAGTTCGGAGTGGTGGTGGAAACAGTTCGGAGTGGTGGTGGAATCAGTTCGGAGTGGTGGTGGAATCAGTTCGGAGTGGTGGTGGAATCAGTTCAGAGTGGTGGTGAATGAAGTTCAGAGTGGTTGCGGAATTAGTTCAGAGTGGTGCTGAAGGAAGTTCGGAGTGGTGGTGGAATCAGTTCGAAGTGGTGGTGGAATCAGTTCGGAGTGGTGGTGGAATCAGTTCGGAGTGGTGGTGGAATCAGTTCGGAGTGGTGGTGGAATCAGTTTGGAGTGGTGGTGGAACCAGTTTGGAGTTGTGGTGGATTCAGTTCGGAGTGGTTGTGAATGAAGTTCACAGTGGTGGTGATGGAATCAGTTCGGAGTGGTTGTGGAATTAGTTGGTAGCGGTGCTGGAATCAGTTCAGAGTGGTTGTGGAATCTGTTCAGAATGGTGCTGAATGAAGTTCAGAGTGGTGGTGAAATTAGTTCAGAGTGGTGCTGAATGAAGTTCGGAGTGGTGGTGGAATCAGTTCGGAGTGGTGGTGAATGAAGTTCAGAGTGGTTGCGGAATTAGTTCAGAGTGGTGCTGAAGGAAGTTCGGATTGGTGGTGGAATCAGTTCGAAGTGGTGGTGGAATCAGTTCGGAGTGGTGGTGGAATCAGTTCGGAGTGGTGGTGGAATCAGTTTGGAGTGGTGGTGGAACCAGTTTGGAGTTGTGGTGGATTCAGTTCGGAGTGGTTGTGAATGAAGTTCACAGTGGTGGTGATGGAATCAGTTCGGAGTGGTTGTGGAATTAGTTGGTAGCGGTGCTGGAATCAGTTCAGAGTGGTTGTGGAATCTGTTCAGAATGGTGCTGAATGAAGTTCAGAGTGGTGGTGAAATTAGTTCAGAGTGGTGCTGATTGAAGTTCGGAGTGGTGGTGGAATCAGTTCGGAGTAGTGGTGGAATCAGTTCGGAGTAGTGGTGGAATCAGTTCGGAGTGGTGGTGGAATCAGTTCGGAGTGGTGGTGGAATCAGTTCGGAGTGGTGCTGGAATCAGTTCGGAGTGGTTCTGGAATCAGTTCGGAGTGGTGGTGGAATCAGTTCGGAGTGGTGGTGGAATCAGTTCGGAGTGGTGGTGGAATCAGTTCGGAGTGGTGGTGGAATCAGTTCGGAGTGGTGGTGGAATCAGTTCAGAGTGGTGGTGAATGAAGTTCAGAGTGGTTGCAGAATTAGTTCAGAGTGGTGCTGAATGAAGTTCGCAGTGGTGGTGGAATCAGTTCGAAGTGGTGGTGGAAGCAGTTTGGAGTGGTGGTGGAATCAGTTTGGAGTGGTGGTGGAACCAGTTTGGAGTTGTGGTGGATTCAGTTCGGAGTGGTTGTGAATGAAGTTCAGTGTGGTGGTGGAATCAGTTCGGAGTGGTGGAGGAATCAGTTCGGAGTGGTGGTCGAATCAGTTCGGAGTGGTGGTAGAATCAGTTCGGAGTGGTGGTAGAATCAGTTCGTAGTGGTGGTAGAATCAGTTCGGAGTGGTTGTCGAATCAGTTCGGAGTGGCTGTGGAATCAGTTGAGACTGGTGGTGTTATCATTTCAGAGTGGTGTTGGAATCATTTCTAAATGGTGGTGTAATCAGTTCGGAGTGGTGGTGTAATCAGTTTGGAGTGGTGGTGGAATTACTTCAGAGTGGTGCTGAATGAAGTTCGGAGTGGTGGTGGAATCAGTTCAGAGTGGTTGTGGAATCTGTTCAGAATGGTGCTGAATGAAGTTCAAAGTGGTGGTGGAATCAGTTCGGAGTGGTGGTGGAATCAGTTCGGAGTGGTTCTGAATAAAGTTCAGAGTGGTGGTGGAATCAGTTCGAAGTGGTGGTGGAAGCAGTTTGGAGTGGTGGTGGAATCAGTTTGGAGTGGTGGTGGAACCAGTTTGGAGTTGTGGTGGATTCAGTTCGGAGTGGTTGTGAATGAAGTTCAGTGTGGTGGTGGAATCAGTTCGGAGTGGTGGAGGAATCAGTTCGGAGTGGTGGTCGAATCAGTTCGGAGTGGTGGTAGAATCAGTTCGGAGTGGTGGTAGAATCAGTTCGTAGTGGTGGTAGAATCAGTTCGGAGTGGTTGTCGAATCAGTTCGGAGTGGCTGTGGAATCAGTTGAGACTGGTGGTGTTATCATTTCAGAGTGGTGTTGGAATCATTTCTAAATGGTGGTGTAATCAGTTCGGAGTGGTGGTGTAATCAGTTTGGAGTGGTGGTGGAATTACTTCAGAGTGGTGCTGAATGAAGTTCGGAGTGGTGGTGGAATCAGTTCAGAGTGGTTGTGGAATCTGTTCAGAATGGTGCTGAATGAAGTTCAAAGTGGTGGTGGAATCAGTTCGGAGTGGTGGTGGAATCAGTTCGGAGTGGTTCTGAATAAAGTTCAGAGTGGTGGTGGAATCAGTTCGGAGTGGTGGTGGAATCAGTTCGGAGTGGTGCTGAATGAAGTTTGGAGTCGTTGTGGAATCAGTTCGGAGTAGTGGTGGAATCAGTTCGGAGTGGTGGTGGAATCAGTTCGGAGTGGTGGTGGAATCAGTTCGGAGTGGTGGTGGAATCAGTTCGGAGTGGTGGTGGAATCAGTTCGGAGTGGTGGTGGAATCAGTTCGGAATGGTGGTGGAATCAGTTCGGAGTGGTGGTGGAACCAGTTCGGAGTGGTGGTGGATTCAGTTCGGAGTGGTTGTGAATGAAGTTCAGAGTGGTTATGGATTCAGTTCGGTGTTTGTGGAATCAGTTCGGAGTGTTTGTGGAATCAGTTCGGAGTGGCTGTGGAATCAGTTGAGACTGGTGGTGTTATCATTTCAGAGTGGTGTTGGAATCATTTCTAAATGGTGGTGTAATCAGTTCAGAGTGGTGCTGAATGAAGTTCGGAGTGGTGGTGGAATCAGTTCGGAGTGGTGCTGGAATCAGTTCGGAGTGGTTGTGGAATCAGTTCGGAGTGGCTGTGGAATCAGTTGAGACTGGTGTTGGAATCAGTTCAGAGTGGTGGTGGAATCAGTTCAGAGTGGTGGTGGAATCAGTTCAGAGTGGAGGTGGAATCACTTCGGAGTGCTGGTCGAATCAGTTCGGAGTGGTAGTGGAATCAGTTTGGAGTGGTGGTTGAATCAGTTCCGAGTGGTTGTGGGATCAGTTCAGAGTGGTTGTGAATGAAGTTCAGATTGGTAGTGATGGAATCAGTTCAGAGTGGTTGTGGAATCAGTTCAGAGTGGTTGTGGATTCAGTTCGGAGTGGTGGTGGAATCAGTTCGAAGTGGTGGTGGAATCAGTTTGGAGTGGTGGTGGAATCAGTTCGGAGTGGTGGTGGAATCAGTTTGGAGTGGTGGTGGAATCAGTTTGGAGTGGTGGTGGAATCAGTTTGGAGTGGTGGTGGAATCAGTTTGGAGTGGTGGTGGAACCAGTTTGGAGTTGTGGTGGATTCAGTTTGGAGTGGTTGTGAATGAAGTTCACAGTGGTGGTGATGGAATCAGTTCGGAGTGGTTGTGGAATTAGTTGGTAGCGGTGCTGGAATCAGTTCAGAGTGGTTGTGGAATCTGTTCAGAATGGTGCTGAATGAAGTTCAGAGTGGTGGTGAAATTAGTTCAGAGTGGTGCTGAATGAAGTTCGGAGTGGTGGTGGAATCAGTTCGGAGTAGTGGTGGAATCAGTTTGGAGTGGTGGTGGAATCAGTTTGGAGTGGTGGTGGAATCAGTTCGGAGTGCTGCTGGAATCAGTTCGGAGTGGTGGTGGAATCAGTTCGGAGTGGTGGTGGAATCAGTTCGGAGTGGTGGTGGAATCAGTTCAGAGTGGTGGTGGAATCAGTTCAGAGTGGTGCTGAATGAAGTTCGGAGTGGTGGTGGAATCAGTTCGGAGTGGTGCTGGAATCAGTTCGGAGTGGTGGTGGAATCAGTTCGGAGTGGTGGTGGAATCAGTTCGGAGTGGTGGTGGAATCAGTTCGGAGTGGTGGTGGAATCAGTTCGGAGTGGTGGTGGAATCAGTTTGGAGTGGTGGTGGAATCAGTTTGGAGTGGTGGTGGAATCAGTTTGGAGTGGTGGTGGAACCAGTTTGGAGTTGTGGTGGATTCAGTTTGGAGTGGTTGTGAATGAAGTTCACAGTGGTGGTGATGGAATCAGTTCGGAGTGGTTGTGGAATTAGTTGGTAGCGGTGCTGGAATCAGTTCAGAGTGGTTGTGGAATCTGTTCAGAATGGTGCTGAATGAAGTTCAGAGTGGTGGTGAAATTAGTTCAGAGTGGTGCTGAATGAAGTTTGGAGTGGTGGTGGAATCAGTTCGGAGTAGTGGTGGAATCAGTTTGGAGTGGTGGTGGAATCAGTTTGGAGTGGTGGTGGAATCAGTTCGGAGTGCTGCTGGAATCAGTTCGGAGTGGTGGTGGAATCAGTTCGGAGTGGTGGTGGAATCAGTTCGGAGTGGTGGTGGAATCAGTTCAGAGTGGTGGTGGAATCAGTTCAGAGTGGTGCTGAATGAAGTTCGGAGTGGTGGTGGAATCAGTTCGGAGTGGTGCTGGAATCAGTTCGGAGTGGTGGTGGAATCAGTTCGGAGTGGTGGTGGAATCAGTTCGGAGTGGTGGTGGAATCAGTTCGGAGTGGTGGTGGAATCAGTTCGGAGTGGTGGTGGAATCGGTTCGTAGTGGTAGTGGAATAAGTTCGGAGTGGTGGTGGAATCAGTTCGGAGTGGTGCTGGAATCAGTTCGGAGTGGTGGTGAATAAAGTTAAGAGTGGTTGTGGAATCAGTTTAGAGTGGTTGTGAATGAAGTTCAGAGTGGTGGTGGAATCAGTTCAGAGTGGAGGTGGAATCAGTTCAGAGTGGTTGAGGAATCAGTTTAGAGTGGTTGTGGAATCAGTTTAGAGTGGTTGTGGAATCAGTTCAGAGTGATTGTGGAATCAGTTGAGAGTGGTTGTGGAATCAGCTCAGAGTGGTGGTGGAATCAGTTCAGAGTGGTTGTGGAATCTGTTCGGACTGGTGTGAATGAAGTTCAGAGCTATGGTGAACGAAGTTCAGAGTGGTTGTGGAATCAGTTCAGTGTGATTGTGGAATCAGTTCAGAGTGATTGTGGAATCAGTTCGGAGTGGTGCTGGCATCAGTTCAGAGTGGTGGTGAATAAAGTTAAGAGTGGTTGTGTAATCAGTTCAGAGTGGTTGTGGAATCTGTTCAGACTGGTGTGAATGAAGTTCAGAGTTGTTGTGAACGAAGTTCAGTGTGGTGGTGGAATCAGTTCGGAATGGTGGTGTAATCAGCTCGGAGTGGTGGTGGAATCAGTTCAGAGTGGTGCTGAATGAAGTTCGGAGTGGTGGTGGAATCAGTTTGGAGTGGTGGTGGAATCAGTTCAGAGTGGTGCTGAATGAAGTTCGGAGTGGTGGTGGAATCAGTTTGGAGTGGTGGTGGAATCAGTTTGGAGTGGTGGTGGAATCAGTTCGGAGTGGTGGTGGAATCAGTTCGGAGTGGTGGTGGAATCAGTTCGGAGTGGTGGTGGAATCAGTTCGGAGTGGTGGTGGAATCAGTTCGGAGTTGTGGTGTAATCAGTTCGGAGTGGAGGTGGAATCAGTTCAGAGTGGTTGTGGAAGTCAGTTCAGAGTAGTTGTGAATGAAGTTCAGAGTGGTGCTGGAATCAGTTCAGAGTGGATGTGGAATCAGTTCTGAGTGGTTGTGGAATCAGTTCAGAGTGGTTGTGGAATCAGTTCAGAGTGGTGGTGGAATCTGTTCAGACTGGTGTGAATGAAGTTCAGAGTTGTGGTGAACGAAGTTCAGTGTGGTGGTGGAATCAGTTCGGAGTGGTGGTGGAATCAGTTCGGAGTGGTGGTGGAATCAGTTCGGAGTGGTGGTGGAATCAGTTCGGAGTGGTGGTGGAATCAGTTCGGAGTGGTCGTGGAATCAGTTCGGAGTTGTGGTGTAATCAGTTCGGAGTGGAGGTGGAATCAGTTCAGAGTGGTTGTGGAGTCAGTTCAGAGTAGTAGTGAATGAAGTTCAGAGTGGTGCTGGAATCAGTTCAGAGTGGATGTGGAATCAGTTCTGAGTGGTTGTGGAATCAGTTCAGAGTGGATGTGGAATCAGTTCAGAGTGGTGGTGGAATCAGTTCAGAGTGGTTGTGGAATCACTTCAGACTGGTGGTGAATGAAGTTTTGAGTGGTGGTGAATGAAGTTCAGTGTGGTTGTGGAATCAGTTCGGAGTGGTGCTGGAATCAGTTCGGAGTGGTTGTGGAATCAGTTCGGAGTGGAGGTGGAATCAGTTCGGAGTGGTGGTGGAATCAGTTCGGAGTGGTGGTGGAATCAGTTCGGAGTGGTGGTGGAATCAGTTCGGAGTGGTGGTGGAATCAGTTCGGAGTGGTGGTGGAATCAGTTCAGAGTGGTGGTGAATGAAGTTCAGAGTGGTTGCGGAATTAGTTCAGAGTGGTGCTGAAGGAAGTTCGGAGTGGTGGTGGAATCAGTTCGAAGTGGTGGTGGAATCAGTTCGGAGTGGTGGTGGAATCAGTTCGGAGTGGTGGTGGAATCAGTTCGGAGTGGTGGTGGAATCAGTTTGGAGTGGTGGTGGAACCAGTTTGGAGTTGTGGTGGATTCAGTTCGGAGTGGTTGTGAATGAAGTTCACAGTGGTGGTGATGGAATCAGTTCGGAGTGGTTGTGGAATTAGTTGGTAGCGGTGCTGGAATCAGTTCAGAGTGGTTGTGGAATCTGTTCAGAATGGTGCTGAATGAAGTTCAGAGTGGTGGTGAAATTAGTTCAGAGTGGTGCTGAATGAAGTTCGGAGTGGTGGTGGAATCAGTTCGGAGTGGTGGTGAATGAAGTTCAGAGTGGTTGCGGAATTAGTTCAGAGTGGTGCTGAAGGAAGTTGGGAGTGGTGGTGGAATCAGTTCGAAGTGGTGGTGGAATCAGTTCGGAGTGGTGGTGGAATCAGTTCGGAGTGGTGGTGGAATCAGTTTGGAGTTGTGGTGGATTCAGTTCGGAGTGGTTGTGAATGAAGTTCACAGTGGTGGTGATGGAATCAGTTCGGAGTGGTTGTGGAATTAGTTGGTAGCGGTGCTGAATGAAGTTCAGAGTGGTGGTGAAATTAGTTCAGAGTGGTGCTGAATGAAGTTCGGAGTGGTGGTGGAATCAGTTCGGAGTAGTGGTGGAATCAGTTCGGAGTAGTGGTGGAATCAGTTCGGAGTGGTGGTGGCATCAGTTCGGAGTGGTGGTGGAATCAGTTCGGAGTGGTGCTGGAATCAGTTCGGAGTGGTTCTGGAATCAGTTCGGAGTGGTGGTGGAATCAGTTCGGAGTGGTGGTGGAATCAGTTCGGAGTGGTGGTGGAATCAGTTCGGAGTGGTGGTGGAATCAGTTCAGAGTGGTGGTGAATGAAGTTCAGAGTGGTTGCAGAATTAGTTCAGAGTGGTGCTGAATGAAGTTCGGAGTGGTGGTGGAATCAGTTCGAAGTGGTGGTGGAATCAGTTTGGAGTGGTGGTGGAATCAGTTTGGAGTGGTGGTGGAACCAGTTTGGAGTTGTGGTGGATTCAGTTCGGAGTGGTTGTGAATGAAGTTCAGTGTGGTGGTGGAATCAGTTCGGAGTGGTGGAGGAATCAGTTCGGAGTGGTGGTCGAATCAGTTCGGAGTGGTGGTAGAATCAGTTCGGAGTGGTGGTAGAATCAGTTCGTAGTGGTGGTAGAATCAGTTCGGAGTGGTTGTCGAATCAGTTCGGAGTGGCTGTGGAATCAGTTGAGACTGGTGGTGTTATCATTTCAGAGTGGTGTTGGAATCATTTCTAAATGGTGGTGTAATCAGTTCGGAGTGGTGGTGTAATCAGTTTGGAGTGGTGGTGGAATTACTTCAGAGTGGTGCTGAATGAAGTTCGGAGTGGTGGTGGAATCAGTTCAGAGTGGTTGTGGAATCTGTTCAGAATGGTGCTGAATGAAGTTCAAAGTGGTGGTGGAATCAGTTCGGAGTGGTGGTGGAATCAGTTCGGAGTGGTTCTGAATGAAGTTCAGAGTGGTGGTGGAATCAGTTCGGAGTGGTGGTGGAATCAGTTCGGAGTGGTGCTGAATGAAGTTCGGAGTCGTTGTGGAATCAGTTCGGAGTGGTGGTGGAATCAGTTCGGAGTGGTGGTGGAATCAGTTCGGAGTGGTGGTGGAATCAGTTCGGAGTGGTGGTGGAATCAGTTCGGAGTGGTGGTGGAATCAGTTCGGAATGGTGGTGGAATCAGTTCGGAGTGGTGGTGGAACCAGTTCGGAGTGGTGGTGGATTCAGTTCGGAGTGGTTGTGAATGAAGTTCAGAGTGGTTATGGATTCAGTTCGGTGTTTGTGGAATCAGTTCGGAGTGTTTGTGGAATCAGTTCGGAGTGGCTGTGGAATCAGTTGAGACTGGTGGTGTTATCATTTCAGAGTGGTGTTGGAATCATTTCTAAATGGTGGTGTAATCAGTTCAGAGTGGTGCTGAATGAAGTTCGGAGTGGTGGTGGAATCAGTTCGGAGTGGTGCTGGAATCAGTTCGGAGTGGTTGTGGAATCAGTTCGGAGTGGCTGTGGAATCAGTTGAGACTGGTGTTGGAATCAGTTCAGAGTGGTGGTGGAATCAGTTCAGAGTGGTGGTGGAATCAGTTCAGAGTGGAGGTGGAATCACTTCGGAGTGCTGGTCGAATCAGTTCAGAGTGGTAGTGGAATCAGTTTGGAGTGGTGGTTGAATCAGTTCCGAGTGGTTGTGGAATCAGTTCAGAGTGGTTGTGAATGAAGTTCAGATTGGTAGTGATGGAATCAGTTCAGAGTGGTTGTGGAATCAGTTCAGAGTGGTTGTGGATTCAGTTCGGAGTGGTGGTGGAATCAGTTCGAAGTGGTGGTGGAATCAGTTCGGAGTGGTGGTGGAATCAGTTCGGAGTGGTGGTGGAATCAGTTTGGAGTGGTGGTGGAATCAGTTTGGAGTGGTGGTGGAATCAGTTTGGAGTGGTGGTGGAATCAGTTTGGAGTGGTGGTGGAACCAGTTTGGAGTTGTGGTGGATTCAGTTCGGAGTGGTTGTGAATGAAGTTCACAGTGGTGGTGATGGAATCAGTTCGGAGTGGTTGTGGAATTAGTTGGTAGCGGTGCTGGAATCAGTTCAGAGTGGTTGTGGAATCTGTTCAGAATGGTGCTGAATGAAGTTCAGAGTGGTGGTGAAATTAGTTCAGAGTGGTGCTGAATGAAGTTCGGAGTGGTGGTGGAATCAGTTCGGAGTAGTGGTGGAATCAGTTTGGAGTGGTGGTGGAATCAGTTCGGAGTGGTGGTGGAATCAGTTCGGAGTGCTGCTGGAATCAGTTCGGAGTGGTGGTGGAATCAGTTCTGAGTGGTGGTGGAATCAGTTCGGAGTGGTGGTGGAATCAGTTCAGAGTGGTGGTGAATGAAGTTTAGAGTGGTTGCAGAATTAGTTCAGAGTGGTGCTGAATGAAGTTCGGAGTGGTGCTGGAATCAGTTCGAAGTGGTGGTGGAATCAGTTTGGAGTGGTGGTGGAATCAGTTTGGAGTGGTGGTGGAACCAGTTTGGAGTTGTGGTGGATTCAGTTCGGAGTGGTTGTGAATGAAGTTCAGAGTGGTGGTGGAATCAGTTCAGAGTGGAGGTGGAATCACTTCAGAGTGCTGGTCGAATCAGTTCGGAGTGGTGGTAGAATCAGTTCGGAGTGGTTGTGGAATCAGTTCGGAGTGGCTGTGGAATCAGTTGAGACTGGTGGTGTTATCATTTCAGAGTGGTGTTGGAATCATTTCTAAATGGTGCTGAATGAAGTTTGGAGTGGTGGTGGAATCAGTTCGGAGTGGTGCTGGAATCAGTTCAGAGTGGTTGTGGAATCTGTTCAGAATGGTGCTGAATGAAGTTCAGAGTGGTGGTGAAATTAGTTCAGAGTTCTGCTGAATGAAGTTCGGAGTGGTGGTGGAATCAGTTCGGAGTAGTGGTGGAATCAGTTTGGAGTGGTGGTGGAATCAGTTCGGAGTGGTGGTGGAATCAGTTCGGAATGGTGGTGGAATCAGTTCGGAGTGGTGGTGGAATCTGTTCAGAGTGGTGGTGGAATCAGTTCGGAGTGGTGGTGGAATCAGTTCGGAGTGGTGGTGGAATCAGTTCGGAGTGGTGGTGGAATCAGTTCAGAGTGGTGGTGAATGAAGTTCAGAGTGGTTGCGGAATTAGTTCAGAGTGGTGCTGAAGGAAGTTCGGAGTGGTGGTGGAATCAGTTCGAAGTGGTGGTGGAATCAGTTCGGAGTAGTGGTGGAATCAGTTCGGAGTGGTGGTGGAATCAGTTCGGAGTGGTGGTGGAATCAGTTTGGAGTGGTGGTGGAACCAGTTTGGAGTTGTGGTGGATTCAGTTCGGAGTGGTTGTGAATGAAGTTCACAGTGGTGGTGATGGAATCAGTTCGGAGTGGTTGTGGAATTAGTTGGTAGCGGTGCTGGAATCAGTTCAGAGTGGTTGTGGAATCTGTTCAGAATGGTGCTGAATGAAGTTCAGAGTGGTGGTGAAATTAGTTCAGAGTGGTGCTGAATGAAGTTCGGAGTGGTGGTGGAATCAGTTCGGAGTGGTGGTGAATGAAGTTCAGAGTGGTTGCGGAATTAGTTCAGAGTGGTGCTGAAGGAAGTTCGGAGTGGTGGTGGAATCAGTTCGAAGTGGTGGTGGAATCAGTTCGGAGTGGTGGTGGAATCAGTTCGGAGTGGTGGTGGAATCAGTTTGGAGTTGTGGTGGATTCAGTTCGGAGTGGTTGTGAATGAAGTTCACAGTGGTGGTGATGGAATCAGTTCGGAGTGGAGGTGGAATCAATTCAGAGTGCTGGTCGAATCAGTTCGGAGTGGTGGTAGAATCAGTTCGGAGTGGTGGTAGAATCAGTTCGGAGTGGTTGTGGAATCAGTTCGGAGTGGCTGTGGAATCAGTTGAGACTGGTGGTGTTATCATTTCAGAGTGGTGTTGGAATCATTTCTAAATGGTGCTGAATGAAGTTTGGAGTGGTGGTGGAATCAGTTCGGAGTGGTGCTGGAATCAGTTCAGAGTGGTTGTGGAATCTGTTCAGAATGGTGCTGAATGAAGTTCAGAGTGGTGGTGAAATTAGTTCAGAGTTCTGCTGAATGAAGTTCGGAGTGGTGGTGGAATCAGTTCGGAGTAGTGGTGGAATCAGTTCGGAGTGGTGGTGGAATCAGTTCGGAGTGGTGGTGGAATCAGTTCGGAATGGTGGTGGAATCAGTTCGGAGTGGTGGTGGAATCTGTTCAGAGTGGTGGTGGAATTAGTTCGGAGTGGTGGTGGAATTAGTTGGTAGCGGTGCTGGAATCAGTTCAGAGTGGTGGTGGAATCAGTTCGAAATGGTGGTGGAATCAGTTCGGAGTGGTGGTGGAACCAGTTCGGAGTGGTGGTGGATTCAGTTCGGAGTGGTTGTGAATGAAGTTCAGAGTGGTGGTGATGGAATAAGTTCAGAGTGGTTGTTGAATCAGTTCAGAGTGGTTATGGATTCAGTTCGGTGTTTGTGGAATCAGTTCGGAGTGTTTGTGGAATTAGTTGGTAGCGGTGCTGGAATCAGTTCAGAGTGGTGGTGGAAGCAGTTCAGAGTGGTGGTGGAATCAGTTCAGAGTGGTGGTGGAATCAGTTCATAGTGGAGGTGGAATCACTTCAGAGTGCTGGTCGAATCAGTTCGGAGTGGTGGTAGAATCAGTTCGGAGTGGTGGTAGAATCAGTTCGGAGTGGTGGTAGAATCAGTTCGGAGTGGTTGTGGAATCAGTTCGGAGTGGCTGTGGAATCAGTTGAGACTGGTGTTGGAATCAGTTCGGAGTGGCTGTGGAATCAGTTCGGAGTGGTTGTGGAATCAGTTCGGAGAGGCTGTGGAATCAGTTCGGATTTGTGTTGGAATCAGATTAGAGTGGTGGTGGAATCAGTTCAGAGTGGTGGTGGAATCAGTTCAGAGTGGTGGTGGAATCAGTTCAGAGTGGTGGTGGAATCAGTTCAAAGTGGTGGTGGAATCAGTTCAGAGTGGTTGTGGAATCAGTTCGGAGTGGCTGTGGAATCAGTTGAGACTGCTGTTGGAATCAGTTCGGAGTGGCTGTGGAATCAGTTCGGAGTGGTTGTGGAATCAGTTCGGAGTGGCTGTGGAATCAGTTCGGATTTGTGTTGGAATCAGTTCAGAGTGTTGGTGTTATCATTTCAGAGTGGTGGTGGAATTACTTCAGAGTCGTGCTGAATGAAGTTCGGAGTGGTGGAGGAATCAGTTCGGAGTGGTGGTGGAATCAGTTCAGGGTGGTGGTGGAATCAGTTCGGAGTGGTTGTGGAATCAGTTCGGAGTGGCTGTGGAATCAGTTGAGACTGGTGTTGGAATCAGTTCGGAGTGGCTGTGGAATCAGTTCAGGGTGGTGGTGGAATCAGTTCGAAGTGGTGCTGGAATCAGTTCGGAGTGGTTGTGGAATCAGTTCGGAGTGGCTGTGGAATCAGTTGAGACTGGTGTTGGAATCAGTTCGGAGTGGCTGTGGAATCAGTTCGGAGTGGTTGTGGAATCAGTTCGGAGTGGCTGTGGAATCAGTTCGGATTTGTGTTGGAATCAGATCAGAGTGGTGGTGGAATCAGTTCAGAGTGGTGGTGGAATCAGTTCAGAGTGGTGGTGGAATCAGTTCAGAGTGGAGGTGGAATCACTTCGGAGTGCTGGTCGAATCAGTTCGGAGTGGTAGTGGAATTAGTTTGGAGTGGTGGTTGAATCAGTTCAGAGTGGTTGTGGAATCAGTTCAGAGTGGTTGTGGATTCAGTTCGGTGTTTGTGGAATCAGTTCAGAGTGGTTGTTGAATCAGTTTAGAATGGTTGTGGAATCAGTTCGGAATGGTGGTGTAATCAGTTCGGAGTGGTGGTGGAATCAGTTCGGAGTGCTACTGAATGAAGTTCGGAGTGGTGGAGGAATCAGTTCGGAGTGGTGGTGGAATCAGTTCGGAGTGGTGGTGGAATCAGTTCAGAGTGGTGGTGGAATCAGTTCGGAGTGGTGGTGGAATCAGTTCGGAGTTGTGGTGTAATCAGTTCGGAGTGGTTGTGGAATCAGTTCAGAGAGGTTGTGAATGAAGTTCAGAGTGGTGCTGGAATCAGTTCAGAGTGGATGTGGAATCAGTTCAGAGTTGTTGTGGAATCAGTTCAGAGTGGTTGTGGAATCAGTTCAGAGTGGTGGTGGAATCAGTTCAGAGTGGTTGTGGAATCACTTCAGACTGGTGGTGAATGAAGTTCTGAGTGGTGGTGAATGAAGTTCAGTGTGGTTGTGGAATCAGTTCGGAGTGGTGGTGGAATCAGTTCGGAGTGGTGGTGGAATCAGTTCGGAGTGGTGGTGGAATCAGTTCGGAGTGGTTGTGGAATCAGTTCGGAGTGGTTTTGGAATCAGTTCGGAGTGGTGGTGGAATCAGTACGGAGTGGTGGTGGAATCAGTTCAGAGTGGTGGTGAATGAAGTTCAGAGTGGTTGCGGAATTACTTCAGAGCAGTGCTGAATGAAGTTCGGAGTGGTGGTGGAATCAGTTCGAAGTGGTGGTGGAATCAGTTCGAAGTGGTGGTGAAATCAGTACGGAGTGGTGGTGGAATCAGTTCGGAGTGGTGGTGGAATCAGTTCGGAGTGGTGGTGGAATCAGTTCGGAGTGGTGGTGAAATCAGTTTGGAGTGGTGGTGGAACCAGTTTGGAGTGGTGGTGGATTCAGTTCGGAGTGGTTGTGAATGAAGTTCACAGTGGTGGTGATGGAATCAGTTCGGAGTGGTTGTGGAATTAGTTGGTAGCGGTGCTGGAATCAGTTCAGAGTGGTTGTGGAATCTGTTCAGAATGGTGCTGAATGAGGTTCAGAGTGGTGGTGAAATTAGTTCAGAGTGGTGGTGAATGAAGTTCAGAGTGGTGGTGGAATCAGTTCAGAGTGGTTGCGGAATCAGTTCGGAGTGGAGGTGGAATCACTTCGGAGTGCTGGTTGAATCAGTTCGGAGTGCTGGTCGAATCAGTTCGGAGTGCTGGTCGAATCAGTTCGGAGTGCTGGTCGAATCAGTTCTGAGTGGTGGTGGAATCAGTTTGGAGTCGGGGTGAATGAAGTTCAGAATGTTTGTGGAATCAGTTCAGAGTGGTGGTGGAATCATTTCAGAGTGGTGTTGGAATCATTTCTAGGTGGTGGTGTAATCAGTTCGGAGTGGTGGTGGAATCAGTTCAGAGTGGTGCTGAATGAAGTTCGGAGTCGTGGTGGAATCAGTTCAGAGTGGTGGTGGAATCAGTTCGGAGTGGTGGTGGAATCAGTTCGGAGTGGTGGTGGAATTTGTTCAGAGTGGTTGTGGAATCAGTTCAGAGTGGAGGTGCAATCACTTCAGAGTGCTGGTCGAATCAGTTCGGAGTGGTGGTAGAATCAGTTCGGAGTGGTGGTAGAATCAGTTCGGAGTGGTTGTGGAATCAGTTCGGAGTGGCTGTGGAATCAGTTGAGACTGGTGGTGTTATCATTTCAGAGTGGTGTTGGAATCATTTCTAAGTGGTGGTGTAATCAGTTCGGAGTGGTGGTGGAATTAGTTCAGAGTGGTGCTGAATGAAGTTCGGAGCGGTGGTGGAACCAGTTCGGAGTGGTGCTGGAATCAGTTCGGAGTGGTTGTGGAATCAGTTCGGAGTGGCTGTGGAATCAGTTGAGACTGGTGTTGGAATCAGTTCGGAGTGGCTGTGGAATCAGTTCAGGGTGGTGGTGGAATCAGTTCGAAGTGGTGCTGGAATCAGTTCGGAGTGGTTGTGGAATCAGTTCGGAGTGGCTGTGGAATCAGTTGAGACTGGTGATGGAATCAGTTCGGAGTGGTTGTGGAATTAGTTGGTAGCGGTGCTGGAATCAGTTCAGAGTGGTTGTGGAATCTGTTCAGAATGGTGCTGAATGAGGTTCAGAGTGGTGGTGAAATTAGTTCAGAGTGGTGGTGAATGAAGTTCAGAGTGGTGGTGGAATCAGTTCAGAGTGGTTGCGGAATCAGTTCGGAGTGGAGGTGGAATCACTTCGGAGTGCTGGTTGAATCAGTTCGGAGTGCTGGTCGAATCAGTTCGGAGTGCTGGTCGAATCAGTTCGGAGTGCTGGTCGAATCAGTTCTGAGTGGTGGTGGAATCAGTTTGGAGTCGGGGTGAATGAAGTTCAGAATGTTTGTGGAATCAGTTCAGAGTGGTGGTGGAATCATTTCAGAGTGGTGTTGGAATCATTTCTAAGTGGTGGTGTAATCAGTTCGGAGTGGTGGTGGAATCAGTTCAGAGTGGTGCTGAATGAAGTTCGGAGTCGTGGTGGAATCAGTTCAGAGTGGTGGTGGAATCAGTTCGGAGTGGTGGTGGAATTTGTTCAGAGTGGTTGTGGAATCAGTTCAGAGTGGAGGTGGAATCACTTCAGAGTGCTGGTCGAATCAGTTCGGAGTGGTGGTAGAATCAGTTCGGAGTGGTGGTAGAATCAGTTCGGAGTGGTTGTGGAATCAGTTCGGAGTGGCTGTGGAATCAGTTGAGACTGGTGGTGTTATCATTTCAGAGTGGTGTTGGAATCATTTCTAAGTGGTGGTGTAATCAGTTCGGTGTGGTGGTGGAATTAGTTCAGAGTGGTGCTGAATGAAGTTCGGAGCGGTGGTGGAACCAGTTCGGAGTGGTGCTGGAATCAGTTCGGAGTGGTTGTGGAATCAGTTCGGAGTGGCTGTGGAATCAGTTGAGACTGGTGTTGGAATCAGTTCGGAGTGGCTGTGGAATCAGTTCAGGGTGGTGGTGGAATCAGTTCGAAGTGGTGCTGGAATCAGTTCGGAGTGGTTGTGGAATCAGTTCGGAGTGGCTGTGGAATCAGTTCGGAGTGGTTGTGGAATGAGTTCGGAGTGGCTGTGGAATCAGTTCGGATTTGTGTTGGAATCAGATCAGAGTGGTGGTGGAATCAGTTCAGAGTGGTGGTGGAATCAGTTCAGAGTGGTGGTGGAATCAGTTCAGAGTGGAGGTGGAATCACTTCGGAGTGCTGGTCGAATCAGTTCGGAGTGGTAGTGGAATCAGTTCAGAGTGGTTGTGAATGAAGTTCAGATTGCTGGTGATGGAATCAGTTCAGAGTGGTTGTGGAATCAGTTCAGAGTGGTTGTGGATTCAGTTCGGTGTTTGTGGAATCAGTTCAGAGTGGTTGTTGAATCAGTTTAGAATGGTTGTGGAATCAGTTCGGAATGGTGGTGTAATCAGTTCGGAGTGGTGGTGGAATCAGTTCGGAGTGGTACTGAATGAAGTTCGGAGTGGTGGAGGAATCAGTTCGGAGTGGTGGTGGAATCAGTTCGGAGTGGTGGTGGAATCAGTTCAGAGTGGTGGTGGAATCAGTTCGGAGTGGTGCTGGAATCAGTTCGGAGTTGTGGTGTAATCAGTTCGGAGTGGTAGTGGAATCAGTTCGGAGTGGTTGTGGAGTCAGTTCAGAGAGGTTGTGAATGAAGTTCAGAGTGGTGCTGGAATCAGTTCAGAGTGGATGTGGAATCAGTTCAGAGTTGTTGTGGAATCAGTTCAGAGTGGTTGTGGAATCAGTTCAGAGTGGTGGTGGAATCAGTTCAGAGTGGTTGTGGAATCACTTCAGACTGGTGGTGAATGAAGTTCTGTGTGGTTGTGGAATCAGTTCGGAGTGGTGGTGGAATCAGTTCGGAGTGGTGGTGGAATCAGTTCGGAGTGGTTGTGGAATCAGTTCGAGTGGTTTTGGAATCAGTTCGGAGTGGTGGTGGAATCAGTTCGGAGTGGTGGTGGAATCAGTTCAGAGTGGTGGTGAACGAAGTTCAGAGTGGTTGCGGAATTAGTTCAGAGCAGTGCTGAATGAAGTTCGGAGTGGTGGTGGAATCAGTTCGAAGTGGTGGTGGAATCAGTTCGAAGTGGTGGTGAAATCAGTACGGAGTGGTGGTGGAATCAGTTCGGAGTGGTGGTGGAATCAGTTCGGAGTGGTGGTGAAATCAGTTTGGAGTGGTGGTGGAACCAGTTTGGAGTGGTGGTGGATTCAGTTCGGAGTGGTTGTGAATGAAGTTCACAGTGGTGGTGATGGAATCAGTTCGGAGTGGTTGTGGAATTAGTTGGTAGCGGTGCTGGAATCAGTTCAGAGTGGTTGTGGAATCTGTTCAGAATGGTGCTGAATGAGGTTCAGAGTGGTGGTGAAATTAGTTCAGAGTGGTGGTGAATGAAGTTCAGAGTGGTGGTGGAATCAGTTCAGAGTGGTTGCGGAATCAGTTCGGAGTGGAGGTGGAATCACTTCGGAGTGCTGGTCGAATCAGTTCGGAGTGCTGGTCGAATCAGTTCGGAGTGCTGGTCGAATCAGTTCGGAGTGCTGGTCGAATCAGTTCTGAGTGGTGGTGGAATCAGTTTGGAGTGGGGGTGAATGAAGTTCAGAATGTTTGTGGAATCAGTTCAGAGTGGTGGTGGAGGAATCATTTCAGAGTGGTGTTGGAATCATTTCTAAGTGGTGGTGTAATCAGTTCGGAGTGGTGGTTGAATCAGTTCAGAGTGGTTGTGGAATCAGTTCAGAGTGGTTGTGAATGAAGTTCAGATTGCTGGTGATGGAATCAGTTCAGAGTGGTTGTGGAATCAGTTCATAGTGGTTGTTGAATCAGTTTAGAATGGTTGTGGAATCAGTTCGGAGTGGTACTGAATGAAGTTTGGAGTGGTGGAGGTATCAGTTCGGAGTGGTGGTGGAATCAGTTCGGAGTGGTGGTGGAATCAGTTCAGAGTGGTGGTGGAATCAGTTCGGAGTGGTGGTGGAATCAGTTCGGAGTTGTGGTGTAATCAGTTCGGAGTGGTAGTGGAATCAGTTCGGAGTGGTTGTGGAATCAGTTCAGAGAGGTTGTGAATGAAGTTCAGAGTGGTGCTGGAATCAGTTCAGAGTTGTTGTGGAATCAGTTCAGAGTGGTTGTGGAATCAGTTCAGAGTGGTGGTGGAATCAGTTCAGAGTGGTTGTGGAATCACTTCAGACTGGTGGTGAATGAAGTTCTGAGTGGTGGTGAATGAAGTTCAGTGTGGTTGTGGAATCAGTTCGGAGTGGTGCTGGAATCAGTTCGGAGTGGTTGTGGAATCAGTTCGGAGTGGTGATGGAATCAGTTCAGAGTGGTGGTGGAATCAGTTCAGAGTGGTTTTGGAATCAGTTCGGAGTGGTGGTGGAATCAGTTCGGAGTGGTGGTGGAATCAGTTCAGAGTGGTGGTGAACGAAGTTCAGAGTGGTTGCGGAATTAGTTCAGAGCAGTGCTGAATGAAGTTCAGAGTGGTGGTGGAATCAGTTCGAAGTGGTGGTGGAATCAGTTCGAAGTGGTGGTGAAATCAGTACGGAGTGGTGGTGGAATCAGTTCGGAGTGGTGGTGGAATCAGTTCGGAGTGGTGGTGAAATCAGTTTGGAGTGGTGGTGGAACCAGTTTGGAGTGGTGGTGGATTCAGTTCGGAGTGGTTGTGAATGAAGTTCACAGTGGTGGTGATGCAATCAGTTCGGAGTGGTTGTGGAATTAGTTGGTAGCGGTGCTGGAATCAGTTCAGAGTGGTTGTGGAATCTGTTCAGAATGGTGCTGAATGAGGTTCAGAGTGGTGGTGAAATTAGTTCAGAGTGGTGGTGAATGAAGTTCAGAGTGGTGGTGGAATCAGTTCAGAGTGGTTGCGGAATCAGTTCGGAGTGGAGGTGGAATCAGTTCAGAGTGGTTGTGGAATCACTTCAGACTGGTGGTGAATGAAGTTCTGTGTGGTTGTGGAATCAGTTCGGAGTGGTGGTGGAATCAGTTCGGAGTGGTGGTGGAATCAGTTCGGAGTGGTTGTGGAATCAGTTCGGAGTGGTTTTGGAATCAGTTCGGAGTGGTGGTGGAATCAGTTCGGAGTGGTGGTGGAATCAGTTCAGAGTGGTGGTGAACGAAGTTCAGAGTGGTTGCGGAATTAGTTCAGAGCAGTGCTGAATGAAGTTCGGAGTGGTGGTGGAATCAGTTCGAAGTGGTGGTGGAATCAGTTCGAAGTGGTGGTGAAATCAGTACGGAGTGGTGGTGGAATCAGTTCGGAGTGGTGGTGGAATCAGTTCGGAGTGGTGGTGAAATCAGTTTGGAGTGGTGGTGGAACCAGTTTGGAGTGGTGGTGGATTCAGTTCGGAGTGGTTGTGAATGAAGTTCACAGTGGTGGTGATGGAATCAGTTCGGAGTGGTTGTGGAATTAGTTGGTAGCGGTGCTGGAATCAGTTCAGAGTGGTTGTGTAATCTGTTCAGAATGGTGCTGAATGAGGTTCAGAGTGGTGGTGAAATTAGTTCAGAGTGGTGGTGAATGAAGTTCAGAGTGGTGGTGGAATCAGTTCAGAGTGGTTGCGGAATCAGTTCGGAGTGGAGGTGGAATCACTTCGGAGTGCTGGTCGAATCAGTTCGGAGTGCTGGTCGAATCAGTTCGGAGTGCTGGTCGAATCAGTTCGGAGTGCTGGTCGAATCAGTTCTGAGTGGTGGTGGAATCAGTTTGGAGTGGGGGTGAATGAAGTTCAGAATGTTTGTGGAATCAGTTCAGAGTGGTGGTGGAGGAATCATTTCAGAGTGGTGTTGGAATCATTTCTAAGTGGTGGTGTAATCAGTTCGGAGTGGTGGTTGAATCAGTTCAGAGTGGTTGTGGAATCAGTTCAGAGTGGTTGTGAATGAAGTTCAGATTGCTGGTGATGGAATCAGTTCAGAGTGGTTGTGGAATCAGTTCAGAGTGGTTGTGGATTCAGTTCGGTGTTTGTGGAATCAGTTCATAGTGGTTGTTGAATCAGTTTAGAATGGTTGTGGAATCAGTTCGGAATGGTGGTGTAATCAGTTCGGAGTGGTGGTGGAATCAGTTCGGAGTGGTACTGAATGAAGTTTGGAGTGGTGGAGGTATCAGTTCGGAGTGGTGATGGAATCAGTTCGGAGTGGTGGTGGAATCAGTTCAGAGTGGTGGTGGAATCAGTTCGGAGTGGTGGTGGAATCAGTTCGGAGTTGTGGTGTAATCAGTTCGGAGTGGTAGTGGAATCAGTTCGGAGTGGTTGTGGAATCAGTTCAGAGAGGTTGTGAATGAAGTTCAGAGTGGTGCTGGAATCAGTTCAGAGTGGATGTGGAATCAGTTCAGAGTTGTTGTGGAATCAGTTCAGAGTGGTTGTGGAATCAGTTCAGAGTGGTGGTGGAATCAGTTCAGAGTGGTTGTGGAATCACTTCAGACTGGTGGTGAATGAAGTTCTGAGTGGTGGTGAATGAAGTTCAGTGTGGTTGTGGAATCAGTTCGGAGTGGTGCTGGAATCAGTTCGGAGTGGTTGTGGAATCAGTTCAGAGTGGTGGTGGAATCAGTTCAGAGTGGTTTTGGAATCAGTTCGGAGTGGAGGTGGAATCAGTTCAGAGTGGTTGTGGAATCACTTCAGACTGGTGGTGAATGAAGTTCTGTGTGGTTGTGGAATCAGTTCGGAGTGGTGGTGGAATCAGTTCGGAGTGGTGGTGGAATCAGTTCGGAGTGGTTGTGGAATCAGTTCGGAGTGGTTTTGGAATCAGTTCGGAGTGGTGGTGGAATCAGTTCGGAGTGGTGGTGGAATCAGTTCAGAGTGGTGGTGAACGAAGTTCAGAGTGGTTGCGGAATTAGTTCAGAGCAGTGCTGAATGAAGTTCGGAGTGGTGGTGGAATCAGTTCGAAGTGGTGGTGGAATCAGTTCGAAGTGGTGGTGAAATCAGTACGGAGTGGTGGTGGAATCAGTTCGGAGTGGTGGTGGAATCAGTTCGGAGTGGTGGTGAAATCAGTTTGGAGTGGTGGTGGAACCAGTTTGGAGTGGTGGTGGATTCAGTTCGGAGTGGTTGTGAATGAAGTTCACAGTGGTGGTGATGGAATCAGTTCGGAGTGGTTGTGGAATTAGTTGGTAGCGGTGCTGGAATCAGTTCAGAGTGGTTGTGTAATCTGTTCAGAATGGTGCTGAATGAGGTTCAGAGTGGTGGTGAAATTAGTTCAGAGTGGTGGTGAATGAAGTTCAGAGTGGTGGTGGAATCAGTTCAGAGTGGTTGCGGAATCAGTTCGGAGTGGAGGTGGAATCACTTCGGAGTGCTGGTCGAATCAGTTCGGAGTGCTGGTCGAATCAGTTCGGAGTGCTGGTCGAATCAGTTCGGAGTGCTGGTCGAATCAGTTCGGAGTGCTGGTCGAATCAGTTCTGAGTGGTGGTGGAATCAGTTTGGAGTGGGGGTGAATGAAGTTCAGAATGTTTGTGGAATCAGTTCAGAGTGGTGGTGGAGGAATCATTTCAGAGTGGTGTTGGAATCATTTCTAAGTGGTGGTGTAATCAGTTCGGAGTGGTGGTTGAATCAGTTCAGAGTGGTTGTGGAATCAGTTCAGAGTGGTTGTGAATGAAGTTCAGATTGCTGGTGATGGAATCAGTTCAGAGTGGTTGTGGAATCAGTTCAGAGTGGTTGTGGATTCAGTTCGGTGTTTGTGGAATCAGTTCATAGTGGTTGTTGAATCAGTTTAGAATGGTTGTGGAATCAGTTCGGAATGGTGGTGTAATCAGTTCGGAGTGGTGGTGGAATCAGTTCGGAGTGGTACTGAATGAAGTTTGGAGTGGTGGAGGTATCAGTTCGGAGTGGTGATGGAATCAGTTCGGAGTGGTGGTGGAATCAGTTCAGAGTGGTGGTGGAATCAGTTCGGAGTGGTGGTGGAATCAGTTCGGAGTTGTGGTGTAATCAGTTCGGAGTGGTAGTGGAATCAGTTCGGAGTGGTTGTGGAATCAGTTCAGAGAGGTTGTGAATGAAGTTCAGAGTGGTGCTGGAATCAGTTCAGAGTGGATGTGGAATCAGTTCAGAGTTGTTGTGGAATCAGTTCAGAGTGGTTGTGGAATCAGTTCAGAGTGGTGGTGGAATCAGTTCAGAGTGGTTGTGGAATCACTTCAGACTGGTGGTGAATGAAGTTCTGAGTGGTGGTGAATGAAGTTCAGTGTGGTTGTGGAATCAGTTCGGAGTGGTGCTGGAATCAGTTCGGAGTGGTTGTGGAATCAGTTCAGAGTGGTGGTGGAATCAGTTCAGAGTGGTTTTGGAATCAGTTCGGAGTGGTGGTGGAATCAGTTCGGAGTGGTGGTGGAATCAGTTCAGAGTGGTGGTGAACGAAGTTCAGAGTGGTTGCGGAATTAGTTCAGAGCAGTGCTGAATGAAGTTCAGAGTGGTGGTGGAATCAGTTCGAAGTGGTGGTGGAATCAGTTCGAAGTGGTGGTGAAATCAGTACGGAGTGGTGGTGGAATCAGTTCGGAGTGGTGGTGGAATCAGTTCGGAGTGGTGGTGAAATCAGTTTGGAGTGGTGGTGGAACCAGTTTGGAGTGGTGGTGGATTCAGTTCGGAGTGGTTGTGAATGAAGTTCACAGTGGTGGTGATGCAATCAGTTCGGAGTGGTTGTGGAATTAGTTGGTAGCGGTGCTGGAATCAGTTCAGAGTGGTTGTGGAATCTGTTCAGAATGGTGCTGAATGAGGTTCAGAGTGGTGGTGAAATTAGTTCAGAGTGGTGGTGAATGAAGTTCAGAGTGGTGGTGGAATCAGTTCAGAGTGGTTGCGGAATCAGTTCGGAGTGGAGGTGGAATCACTTCGGAGTGCTGGTCGAATCAGTTCGGAGTGCTGGTCGAATCAGTTCGGAGTGCTGGTCGAATCAGTTCTGAGTGGTGGTGGAATCAGTTTGGAGTGGGGGTGAATGAAGTTCAGAATGTTTGTGGAATCAGTTCAGAGTGGTGGTGGAGGAATCATTTCAGAGTGGTGTTGGAATCATTTCTAAGTGGTGGTGTAATCAGTACGGAGTGGTGGTGGAATCAGTTCAGAGTGGTGCTGAATGAAGTTCGGAGTGGTGGTGGAATTTGTTCAGAGTGGTTGTGGAATCAGTTCAGAGTGGAGGTGGAATCACTTCAGAGTGCTGGTCGAATCAGTTCGGAGTGGTGGTAGAATCAGTTCGGAGTGGTGGTAGAATCAGTTCGGAGTGGTTGTGGAATCAGTTCGGAGTGGCTGTGGAATCAGTTGAGACTGGTGGTGTTATCATTTCAGAGTGGTGTTGGAATCATTTCTAAGTGGTGGTGTAATCAGTTCGGAGTGGTGGTGGAATTAGTTCAGAGTGGTGCTGAATGAAGTTCGGAGCGGTGGTGGAACCAGTTCGGAGTGGTGCTGGAATCAGTTCGGAGTGGCTGTGGAATCAGTTGAGACTGGTGTTGGAATCAGTTCAGAGTGGCTGTGGAATCAGTTCAGGGTGGTGGTGGAATCAGTTCGAAGTGGTGCTGGAATCAGTTCGGAGTGGTTGTGGAATCAGTTCGGAGTGGCTGTGGAATCAGTTGAGACTGGTGTTGGAATCAGTTCGGAGTGGCTGTGGAATCAGTTCGGAGTGGTTGTGGAATCAGTTCGGAGTGGCTGTGGAATCAGTTCGGATTTGTGTTGGAATCAAATCAGAGTGGTGGAGGAATCAGTTCAGAGTGGTGGTGGAATCAGTTCAGAGTGGTGGTGGAATCAGTTCAGAGTGGAGGTGGAATCACTTCGGAGTGCTGGTCGAATCAGTTCGGAGTGGTAGTGGAATCAGTTCAGAGTGGTTGTGAATGAAGTTCAGATTGCTGGTGATGGAATCAGTTCAGAGTGGTTGTGGAATCAGTTCAGAGTGGTTGTGGATTCAGTTCGGTGTTTGTGGAATCAGTTCAGAGTGGTTGTTGAATCAGTTTAGAATGGTTGTGGAATCAGTTCGGAATGGTGGTGTAATCAGTTCGGAGTGGTGGTGGAATCAGTTCGGAGTGGTACTGAATGAAGTTCGGAGTGGTAGAGGAATCAGTTCGGAGTGGTGGTGGAATCAGTTCGGAGTGGTGGTGGAATCAGTTCAGAGTGGTGGTGGAATCAGTTCGGAGTGGTGCTGGAATCAGTTCGGAGTTGTGGTGTAATCAGTTCGGAGTGGTAGTGGAATCAGTTCGGAGTGGTTGTGGAATCAGTTCGGAGAGGTTGTGAATGAAGTTCAGAGTGGTGCTGGAATCAGTTCAGAGTGGATGTGGAATCAGTTCAGAGTTGTTGTGGAATCAGTTCAGAGTGGTTGTGGAATCAGTTCAGAGTGGTGGTGGAATCAGTTCAGAGTGGATGTGGAATCAGTTCAGAGTTGTTGTGGAATCAGTTCAGAGTGGTTGTGGAATCAGTTCAGAGTGGTGGTGGAATCAGTTCAGAGTGGTTGTGGAATCAGTTCAGAGTGGTTGTGGAATCAGTTCGGAGTGGTTGTGGAATCACTTCAGACTGGTGGTGAATGAAGTTCTGAGTGGTGGTGAATGAAGTTCAGTGTGGTTGTGGAATCAGTTCGGAGTGGTGGTGGAATCAGTTCGGAGTGGTGGTGGAATCAGTTCGGAGTGGTTGTGGAATCAGTTCGGAGTGGTTTTGGAATCAGTTCGGAGTGGTGGTGGAATCAGTTCGGAGTGGTGGTGGAATCAGTTCAGAGTGGTGGTGAACGAAGTTCAGAGTGGTTGCGGAATTAGTTCAGAGCAGTGCTGAATGAAGTTCGGAGTGGTGGTGGAATCAGTTCGAAGTGGTGGTGGAATCAGTTCAAAGTGGTGGTGAAATCAGTACGGAGTGGTGGTGGAATCAGTTCGGAGTGGTGGTGGAATCAGTTCGGAGTGGTGGTGAAATCAGTTCGGAGTGGAGGTGGAATCACTTCGGAGTGCTGGTCGAATCAGTTCTGAGTGGTGGTGGAATCAGTTTGGAGTGGGGGTGAATGAAGTTCAGAATGTTTGTGGAATCAGTTCAGAGTGGTGGTGGAGGAATCATTTCAGAGTGGTGTTGGAATCATTTCTAAGTGGTGGTGTAATCAGTACGGAGTGGTGGTGGAATCAGTTCAGAGTGGTGCTGAATGAAGTTCGGAGTGGTGGTGGAATTTGTTCAGAGTGGTTGTGGAATCAGTTCAGAGTGGAGGTAGAATCACTTCAGAGTGCTGGTCGAATCAGTTCGGAGTGGTGGTAGAATCAGTTCGGAGTGGTGGTAGAATCAGTTCGGAGTGGTTGTGGAATCAGTTCGGAGTGGCTGTGGAATCAGTTGAGACTGGTGGTGTTATCATTTCAGAGTGGTGTTGGAATCATTTCTAAGTGGTGGTGTAATCAGTTCGGAGTGGTGGTGGAATTAGTTCAGAGTGGTGCTGAATGAAGTTCGGAGCGGTGGTGGAACCAGTTCGGAGTGGTGCTGGAATCAGTTCGGAGTGGCTGTGGAATCAGTTGAGACTGGTGTTGGAATCAGTTCAGAGTGGCTGTGGAATCAGTTCAGGGTGGTGGTGGAATCAGTTCGAAGTGGTGCTGGAATCAGTTCGGAGTGGTTGTGGAATCAGTTCGGAGTGGCTGTGGAATCAGTTGAGACTGGTGTTGGAATCAGTTCGGAGTGGCTGTGGAATCAGTTCGGAGTGGTTGTGGAATCAGTTCGGAGTGGCTGTGGAATCAGTTCGGATTTGTGTTGGAATCAAATCAGAGTGGTGGTGGAATCAGTTCAGAGTGGTGATGGAATCAGTTCAGAGTGGTGGTGGAATCAGTTCAGAGTGGAGGTGGAATCACTTCGGAGTGCTGGTCGAATCAGTTCGGAGTGTTAGTGGAATCAGTTCAGAGTGGTTGTGAATGAAGTTCAGATTGCTGGTGATGGAATCAGTTCAGAGTGGTTGTGGAATCAGTTCAGAGTGGTTGTGGATTCAGTTCGGTATTTGTGGAATCAGTTCAGAGTGGTTGTTGAATCAGTTTAGAATGGTTGTGGAATCAGTTCGGAATGGTGGTGTAATCAGTTCGGAGTGGTGGTGGAATCAGTTCGGAGTGGTACTGAATGAAGTTCGGAGTGGTAGAGGAATCAGTTCGGAGTGGTGGTGGAATCAGTTCGGAGTGGTGGTGGAATCAGTTCAGAGTGGTGGTGGAATCAGTTCGGAGTGGTGCTGGAATCAGTTCGGAGTTGTGGTGGAATCAGTTCGGAGTGGTGGTGGAATCAGTTCGGAGTGGTGGTGGAATCAGTTCGAAATGGTGGTGGAATCAGTTCGGAGTGGTGGTGGAACCAGTTCGGAGTGGTGGTGGATTCAGTTCGGAGTGGTTGTGAATGAAGTTCAGAGTGGTGGTGATGGAATAAGTTCAGAGTGGTTGTTGAATCAGTTCAGAGTGGTTATGGATTCAGTTCGGTGTTTGTGGAATCAGTTCGGAGTGTTTGTGGAATTAGTTGGTAGCGGTGCTGGAATCAGTTCAGAGTGGTGGTGGAAGCAGTTCAGAGTGGTGGTGGAATCAGTTCAGAGTGGTGGTGGAATCAGTTCATAGTGGAGGTGGAATCACTTCAGAGTGCTGGTCGAATCAGTTCGGAGTGGTGGTAGAATCAGTTCGGAGTGGTGGTAGAATCAGTTCGGAGTGGTGGTAGAATCAGTTCGGAGTGGTTGTGGAATCAGTTCGGAGTGGCTGTGGAATCAGTTGAGACTGGTGTTGGAATCAGCTCGGAGTGGCTGTGGAATCAGTTCAGGGTGGTGGTGGAATCAGTTCGAAGTGGTGCTGGAATCAGTTCGGAGTGGTTGTGGAATCAGTTCGGAGTGGCTGTGGAATCAGTTGAGACTGGTGTTGGAATCAGTTCGGAGTGGCTGTGGAATCAGTTCGGAGTGGTTGTGGAATCAGTTCGGAGAGGCTGTGGAATCAGTTCGGATTTGTGTTGGAATCAGATTAGAGTGGTGGTGGAATCAGTTCAGAGTGGTGGTGGAATCAGTTCAGAGTGGTGGTGGAATCAGTTCAGAGTGGTGGTGGAATCAGTTCAGAGTGGTTGTGGAATCAGTTCGGAGTGGCTGTGGAATCAGTTGAGACTGCTGTTGGAATCAGTTCGGAGTGGCTGTGGAATCAGTTCGGAGTGGTTGTGGAATCAGTTCGGAGTGTCTGTGGAATCAGTTCGGATTTGTGTTGGAATCAGTTCAGAGTGGAGGTGTTATCATTTCAGAGTGGTGGTGGAATTACTTCAGAGTCGTGCTGAATGAAGTTCGGAGTGGTGGAGGAATCAGTTCGGAGTGGTGGTGGAATCAGTTCAGGGTGGTGGTGGAATCAGTTCGGAGTGGTTGTGGAATCAGTTCGGAGTGGCTGTGGAATCAGTTGAGACTGGTGTTGGAATCAGTTCGGAGTGGCTGTGGAATCAGTTCAGGGTGGTGGTGGAATCAGTTCGAAGTGGTGCTGGAATCAGTTCGGAGTGGTTGTGGAATCAGTTCGGAGTGGCTGTGGAATCAGTTGAGACTGGTGTTGGAATCAGTTCGGAGTGGCTGTGGAATCAGTTCGGAGTGGTTGTGGAATCAGTTCGGAGTGGCTGTGGAATCAGTTCGGATTTGTGTTGGAATCAGATCAGAGTGGTGGTGGAATCAGTTCAGAGTGGTGGTGGAATCAGTTCAGAGTGGTGGTGGAATCAGTTCAGAGTGGTGGTGGAATCAGTTCAGAGTGGAGGTGGAATCACTTCGGAGTGCTGGTCGAATCAGTTCGGAGTGGTAGTGGAATTAGTTTGGAGTGGTGGTTGAATCAGTTCAGAGTGGTTGTGGAATCAGTTCAGAGTGGTTGTGGATTCAGTTCGGTGTTTGTGGAATCAGTTCAGAGTGGTTGTTGAATCAGTTTAGAATGGTTGTGGAATCAGTTCGGAATGGTGGTGTAATCAGTTCGGAGTGGTGGTGGAATCAGTTCGGAGTGCTACTGAATGAAGTTCGGAGTGGTGGAGGAATCAGTTCGGAGTGGTGGTGGAATCAGTTCGGAGTGGTGGTGGAATCAGTTCAGAGTGGTGGTGGAATCAGTTCGGAGTGGTGGTGGAATCAGTTCGGAGTTGTGGTGTAATCAGTTCGGAGTGGTTGTGGAATCAGTTCAGAGAGGTTGTGAATGAAGTTCAGAGTGGTGCTGGAATCAGTTCAGAGTGGATGTGGAATCAGTTCAGAGTTGTTGTGGAATCAGTTCAGAGTGGTTGTGGAATCAGTTCAGAGTGGTGGTGGAATCAGTTCAGAGTGGTTGTGGAATCACTTCAGACTGGTGGTGAATGAAGTTCTGAGTGGTGGTGAATGAAGTTCAGTGTGGTTGTGGAATCAGTTCGGAGTGGTGGTGGAATCAGTTCGGAGTGGTGGTGGAATCAGTTCGGAGTGGTTGTGGAATCAGTTCGGAGTGGTTTTGGAATCAGTTCGGAGTGGTGGTGGAATCAGTACGGAGTGGTGGTGGAATCAGTTCAGAGTGGTGGTGAATGAAGTTCAGAGTGGTTGCGGAATTACTTCAGAGCAGTGCTGAATGAAGTTCGGAGTGGTGGTGGAATCAGTTCGAAGTGGTGGTGGAATCAGTTCGAAGTGGTGGTGAAATCAGTACAGAGTGGTGGTGGAATCAGTTCGGAGTGGTGGTGGAATCAGTTCGGAGTGGTGGTGGAATCAGTTCGGAGTGGTGGTGAAATCAGTTTGGAGTGGTGGTGGAACCAGTTTGGAGTGGTGGTGGATTCAGTTCGGAGTGGTTGTGAATGAAGTTCACAGTGGTGGTGATGGAATCAGTTCGGAGTGGTTGTGGAATTAGTTGGTAGCGGTGCTGGAATCAGTTCAGAGTGGTTGTGGAATCTGTTCAGAATGGTGCTGAATGAGGTTCAGAGTGGTGGTGAAATTAGTTCAGAGTGGTGGTGAATGAAGTTCAGAGTGGTGGTGGAATCAGTTCAGAGTGGTTGCGGAATCAGTTCGGAGTGGAGGTGGAATCACTTCGGAGTGCTGGTTGAGTCAGTTCGGAGTGCTGGTCGAATCAGTTCGGAGTGCTGGTCGAATCAGTTCGGAGTGCTGGTCGAATCAGTTCTGAGTGGTGGTGGAATCAGTTTGGAGTCGGGGTGAATGAAGTTCAGAATGTTTGTGGAATCAGTTCAGAGTGGTGGTGGAATCATTTCAGAGTGGTGTTGGAATCATTTCGAAGTGGTGGTGTAATCAGTTCGGAGTGGTGGTGGAATCAGTTCAGAGTGGTGCTGAATGAAGTTCGGAGTCGTGGTGGAATCAGTTCAGAGTGGTGGTGGAATCAGTTCGGAGTGGTGGTGGAATTTGTTCAGAGTGGTTGTGGAATCAGTTCAGAGTGGAGGTGGAATCACTTCAGAGTGCTGGTCGAATCAGTTCGGAGTGGTGGTAGAATCAGTTCGGAGTGGTGGTAGAATCAGTTCGGAGTGGTTGTGGAATCAGTTCGGAGTGGCTGTGGAATCAGTTGAGACTGGTGGTGTTATCATTTCAGAGTGGTGTTGGAATCATTTCTAAGTGGTGGTGTAATCAGTTCGGAGTGGTGGTGGAATTAGTTCAGAGTGGTGCTGAATGAAGTTCGGAGCGGTGGTGGAACCAGTTCGGAGTGGTGCTGGAATCAGTTCGGAGTGGTTGTGGAATCAGTTCGGAGTGGCTGTGGAATCAGTTGAGACTGGTGTTGGAATCAGTTCGGAGTGGCTGTGGAATCAGTTCAGGGTGGTGGTGGAATCAGTTCGAAGTGGTGCTGGAATCAGTTCGGAGTGGTTGTGGAATCAGTTCGGAGTGGGTGTGGAATCAGTTGAGACTGGTGATGGAATCAGTTCGGAGTGGTTGTGGAATTAGTTGGTAGCGGTGCTGGAATCAGTTCAGAGTGGTTGTGGAATCTGTTCAGAATGGTGCTGAATGAGGTTCAGAGTGGTGGTGAAATTACTTCAGAGTGGTAGTGAATGAAGTTCAGAGTGGTGGTGGAATCAGTTCAGAGTGGTTGCGGAATCAGTTCGGAGTGGAGGTGGAATCACTTCGGAGTGCTGGTTGAATCAGTTCGGAGTGCTGGTCGAATCAGTTCGGAGTGCTGGTCGAATCAGTTCGGAGTGCTGGTCGAATCAGTTCTGAGTGGTGGTGGAATCAGTTTGGAGTCGGGGTGAATGAAGTTCAGAATGTTTGTGGAATCAGTTCAGAGTGGTGGTGGAATCATTTCAGAGTGGTGTTGGAATCATTTCTAAGTGGTGGTGTAATCAGTTCGGAGTGGTGGTGGAATCAGTTCAGAGTGGTGCTGAATGAAGTTCGGAGTCGTGGTGGAATCAGTTCAGAGTGGTGGTGGAATCAGTTCGGAGTGGTGGTGGAATTTGTTCAGAGTGGTTGTGGAATCAGTTCAGAGTGGAGGTGGAATCACTTCAGAGTGCTGGTCGAATCAGTTCGGAGTGGTGGTAGAATCAGTTCGGAGTGGTGGTAGAATCAGTTCGGAGTGGTTGTGGAATCAGTTCGGAGTGGCTGTGGAATCAGTTGAGACTGGTGGTGTTATCATTTCAGAGTGGTGTTGGAATCATTTCTAAGTGGTGGTGGAATCAGTTCAGAGTGGTGCTGAATGAAGTTCGGAGTCGTGGTGGAATCAGTTCAGAGTGGTGGTGGAATCAGTTCAGAGTGGAGGTGGAATCACTTCAGAGTGCTGGTCGAATCAGTTCGGAGTGGTGGTAGAATCAGTTCGGAGTGGTGGTAGAATCAGTTCGGAGTGGTTGTGGAATCAGTTCGGAGTGGCTGTGGAATCAGTTGAGACTGGTGGTGTTATCATTTCAGAGTGGTGTTGGAATCATTTCTAAGTGGTGGTGTAATCAGTTCGGAGTGGTGGTGGAATTAGTTCAGAGTGGTGCTGAATGAAGTTCGGAGCGGTGGTGGAACCAGTTCGGAGTGGTGCTGGAATCAGTTCGGAGTGGTTGTGGAATCAGTTCGGAGTGGCTGTGGAATCAGTTGAGACTGGTGTTGGAATCAGTTCGGAGTGGCTGTGGAATCAGTTCAGGGTGGTGGTGGAATCAGTTCGAAGTGGTGCTGGAATCAGTTCGGAGTGGTTGTGGAATCAGTTCGGAGTGGCTGTGGAATCAGTTGAGACTGGTGTTGGAATCAGTTCGGAGTGGCTGTGGAATCAGTTCGGAGTGGTTGTGGAATGAGTTCGGAGTGGCTGTGGAATCAGTTCGGATTTGTGTTGGAATCAGATCAGAGTGGTGGTGGAATCAGTTCAGAGTGGTGGTGGAATCAGTTCAGAGTGGTGGTGGAATCAGTTCAGAGTGGAGGTGGAATCACTTCGGAGTGCTGGTCGAATCAGTTCGGAGTGGTAGTGGAATCAGTTCAGAGTGGTTGTGAATGAAGTTCAGATTGCTGGTGATGGAATCAGTTCAGAGTGGTTGTGGAATCAGTTCAGAGTGGTTGTGGATTCAGTTCGGAGAGGCTGTGGAATCAGTTCGGATTTGTGTTGGAATCAGATTAGAGTGGTGGTGGAATCAGTTCAGAGTGGTGGTGGAATCAGTTCAGAGTGGTGGTGGAATCAGTTCAGAGTGGTGGTGGAATCAGTTCAGAGTGGTTGTGGAATCAGTTCGGAGTGGCTGTGGAATCAGTTGAGACTGCTGTTGGAATCAGTTCGGAGTGGCTGTGGAATCAGTTCGGAGTGGTTGTGGAATCAGTTCGGAGTGGCTGTGGAATCAGTTCGGATTTGTGTTGGAATCAGTTCAGAGTGGTGGTGTTATCATTTCAGAGTGGTGGTGGAATTACTTCAGAGTCGTGCTGAATGAAGTTCGGAGTGGTGGAGGAATCAGTTCGGAGTGGTGGTGGAATCAGTTCAGGGTGGTGGTGGAATCAGTTCGGAGTGGTAGTGGAATCAGTTCGGAGTGGCTGTGGAATCAGTTGAGACTGGTGTTGGAATCAGTTCGGAGTGGCTGTGGAATCAGTTCAGGGTGGTGGTGGAATCAGTTCGAAGTGGTGCTGGAATCAGTTCGGAGTGGTTGTGGAATCAGTTCGGAGTGGCTGTGGAATCAGTTGAGACTGGTGTTGGAATCAGTTCGGAGTGGCTGTGGAATCAGTTCGGAGTGGTTGTGGAATCAGTTCGGAGTGGCTGTGGAATCAGTTCGGATTTGTGTTGGAATCAGATCAGAGTGGTGGTGGAATCAGTTCAGAGTGGTGGTGGAATCAGTTCAGAGTGGTGGTGGAATCAGTTCAGAGTGGTGGTGGAATCAGTTCAGAGTGGAGGTGGAATCACTTCGGAGTGCTGGTCGAATCAGTTCGGAGTGGTAGTGGAATTAGTTTGGAGTGGTGGTTGAATCAGTTCAGAGTGGTTGTGGAATCAGTTCAGAGTGGTTGTGGATTCAGTTCGGTGTTTGTGGAATCAGTTCAGAGTGGTTGTTGAATCAGTTTAGAATGGTTGTGGAATCAGTTCGGAATGGTGGTGTAATCAGTTCGGAGTGGTGGTGGAATCAGTTCGGAGTGCTACTGAATGAAGTTCGGAGTGGTGGAGGAATCAGTTCGGAGTGGTGGTGGAATCAGTTCGGAGTGGTGGTGGAATCAGTTCAGAGTGGTGGTGGAATCAGTTCGGAGTGGTGGTGGAATCAGTTCGGAGTTGTGGTGTAATCAGTTCGGAGTGGTTGTGGAATCAGTTCAGAGAGGTTGTGAATGAAGTTCAGAGTGGTGCTGGAATCAGTTCAGAGTGGTTGTGAATGAAGTTCACAGTGGTGGTGATGGAATCAGTTCGGAGTGGTTGTGGAATTAGTTGGTAGCGGTGCTGGAATCAGTTCAGAGTGGTTGTGGAATCTGTTCAGAATGGTGGTGAATGAAGTTCAGAGTGGTTGCGGAATTACTTCAGAGCAGTGCTGAATGAAGTTCGGAGTGGTGGTGGAATCAGTTCGAAGTGGTGGTGGAATCAGTTCGAAGTGGTGGTGAAATCAGTACGGAGTGGTGGTGGAATCAGTTCGGAGTGGTGGTGGAATCAGTTCGGAGTGGTGGTGGAATCAGTTCGGAGTGGTGGTGAAATCAGTTTGGAGTGGTGGTGGAACCAGTTTGGAGTGGTGGTGGATTCAGTTCGGAGTGGTTGTGAATGAAGTTCACAGTGGTGGTGATGGAATCAGTTCGGAGTGGTTGTGGAATTAGTTGGTAGCGGTGCTGGAATCAGTTCAGAGTGGTTGTGGAATCTGTTCAGAATGGTGCTGAATGAGGTTCAGAGTGGTGGTGAAATTAGTTCAGAGTGGTGGTGAATGAAGTTCAGAGTGGTGGTGGAATCAGTTCAGAGTGGTTGCGGAATCAGTTCGGAGTGGAGGTGGAATCACTTCGGAGTGCTGGTTGAATCAGTTCGGAGTGCTGGTCGAATCAGTTCGGAGTGCTGGTCGAATCAGTTCGGAGTGCTGGTCGAATCAGTTCGGAGTGCTGGTCGAATCAGTTCTGAGTGGTGGTGGAATCAGTTTGGAGTCGGGGTGAATGAAGTTCAGAATGTTTGTGGAATCAGTTCAGAGTGGTGGTGGAATCATTTCAGAGTGGTGTTGGAATCATTTCTAAGTGGTGGTGTAATCAGTTCGGAGTGGTGGTGGAATCAGTTCAGAGTGGTGCTGAATGAAGTTCGGAGTCGTGGTGGAATCAGTTCAGAGTGGTGGTGGAATCAGTTCGGAGTGGTGGTGGAATTTGTTCAGAGTGGTTGTGGAATCAGTTCAGAGTGGAGGTGGAATCACTTCAGAGTGCTGGTCGAATCAGTTCGGAGTGGTGGTAGAATCAGTTCGGAGTGGTGGTAGAATCAGTTCGGAGTGGTTGTGGAATCAGTTCGGAGTGGCTGTGGAATCAGTTGAGACTGGTGGTGTTATCATTTCAGAGTGGTGTTGGAATCATTTCTAAGTGGTGGTGTAATCAGTTCGGAGTGGTGGTGGAATTAGTTCAGAGTGGTGCTGAATGAAGTTCGGAGCGGTGGTGGAACCAGTTCGGAGTGGTGCTGGAATCAGTTCGGAGTGGTTGTGGAATCAGTTCGGAGTGGCTGTGGAATCAGTTGAGACTGGTGTTGGAATCAGTTCGGAGTGGCTGTGGAATCAGTTCAGGGTGGTGGTGGAATCAGTTCGAAGTGGTGCTGGAATCAGTTCGGAGTGGTTGTGGAATCAGTTCGGAGTGGCTGTGGAATCAGTTGAGACTGGTGATGGAATCAGTTCGGAGTGGTTGTGGAATTAGTTGGTAGCGGTGCTGGAATCAGTTCAGAGTGGTTGTGGAATCTGTTCAGAATGGTGCTGAATGAGGTTCAGAGTGGTGGTGAAATTAGTTCAGAGTGGTGGTGAATGAAGTTCAGAGTGGTGGTGGAATCAGTTCAGAGTGGTTGCGGAATCAGTTCGGAGTGGAGGTGGAATCACTTCGGAGTGCTGGTTGAATCAGTTCGGAGTGCTGGTCGAATCAGTTCGGAGTGCTGGTCGAATCAGTTCGGAGTGCTGGTCGAATCAGTTCTGAGTGGTGGTGGAATCAGTTTGGAGTCGGGGTGAATGAAGTTCAGAATGTTTGTGGAATCAGTTCAGAGTGGTGGTGGAATCATTTCAGAGTGGTGTTGGAATCATTTCTAAGTGGTGGTGTAATCAGTTCGGAGTGGTGGTGGAATCAGTTCAGAGTGGTGCTGAATGAAGTTCGGAGTCGTGGTGGAATCAGTTCAGAGTGGTGGTGGAATCAGTTCGGAGTGGTGGTGGAATTTGTTCAGAGTGGTTGTGGAATCAGTTCAGAGTGGAGGTGGAATCACTTCAGAGTGCTGGTCGAATCAGTTCGGAGTGGTGGTCGAATCAGTTCGGAGTGGTGGTAGAATCAGTTCGGAGTGGTGGTAGAATCAGTTCGGAGTGGTTGTGGAATCAGTTCGGAGTGGCTGTGGAATCAGTTGAGACTGGTGGTGTTATCATTTCAGAGTGGTGTTGGAATCATTTCTAAGTGGTGGTGTAATCAGTTCGGAGTGGTGGTGGAATTAGTTCAGAGTGGTGCTGAATGAAGTTCGGAGCGGTGGTGGAACCAGTTCGGAGTGGTGCTGGAATCAGTTCGGAGTGGTTGTGGAATCAGTTCGGAGTGGCTGTGGAATCAGTTGAGACTGGTGTTGGAATCAGTTCGGAGTGGCTGTGGAATCAGTTCAGGGTGGTGGTGGAATCAGTTCGAAGTGGTGCTGGAATCAGTTCGGAGTGGTTGTGGAATCAGTTCGGAGTGGCTGTGGAATCAGTTGAGACTGGTGTTGGAATCAGTTCGGAGTGGCTGTGGAATCAGTTCGGAGTGGTTGTGGAATGAGTTCGGAGTGGCTGTGGAATCAGTTCGGATTTGTGTTGGAATCAGATCAGAGTGGTGGTGGAATAAGTTCAGAGTGGTGGTGGAATCAGTTCAGAGTGGTGGTGGAATCAGTTCAGAGTGGAGGTGGAATCACTTCGGAGTGCTGGTCGAATCAGTTCGGAGTGGTAGTGGAATCAGTTCAGAGTGGTTGTGAATGAAGTTCAGATTGCTGGTGATGGAATCAGTTCAGAGTGGTTGTGGAATCAGTTCAGAGTGGTTGTGGATTCAGTTCGGAGAGGCTGTGGAATCAGTTCGGATTTGTGTTGGAATCAGATTAGAGTGGTGGTGGAATCAGTTCAGAGTGGTGGTGGAATCAGTTCAGAGTGGTGGTGGAATCAGTTCAGAGTGGTGGTGGAATCAGTTCAGAGTGGTTGTGGAATCAGTTCGGAGTGGCTGTGGAATCAGTTGAGACTGCTGTTGGAATCAGTTCGGAGTGGCTGTGGAATCAGTTCGGAGTGGTTGTGGAATCAGTTCGGAGTGGCTGTGGAATCAGTTCGGATTTGTGTTGGAATCAGTTCAGAGTGGTGGTGTTATCATTTCAGAGTGGTGGTGGAATTACTTCAGAGTCGTGCTGAATGAAGTTCGGAGTGGTGGAGGAATCAGTTCGGAGTGGTGGTGGAATCAGTTCAGGGTGGTGGTGGAATCAGTTCGGAGTGGTTGTGGAATCAGTTCGGAGTGGCTGTGGAATCAGTTGAGACTGGTGTTGGAATCAGTTCGGAGTGGCTGTGGAATCAGTTCAGGGTGGTGGTGGAATCAGTTCGAAGTGGTGCTGGAATCAGTTCGGAGTGGTTGTGGAATCAGTTCGGAGTGGCTGTGGAATCAGTTGAGACTGGTGTTGGAATCAGTTCGGAGTGGCTGTGGAATCAGTTCGGAGTGGTTGTGGAATCAGTTCGGAGTGGCTGTGGAATCAGTTCGGATTTGTGTTGGAATCAGATCAGAGTGGTGGTGGAATCAGTTCAGAGTGGTGGTGGAATCAGTTCAGAGTGGTGGTGGAATCAGTTCAGAGTGGAGGTGGAATCACTTCGGAGTGCTGGTCGAATCAGTTCGGAGTGGTAGTGGAATTAGTTTGGAGTGGTGGTTGAATCAGTTCAGAGTGGTTGTGGAATCAGTTCAGAGTGGTTGTGGATTCAGTTCGGTGTTTGTGGAATCAGTTCAGAGTGGTTGTTGAATCAGTTTAGAATGGTTGTGGAATCAGTTCGGAATGGTGGTGTAATCAGTTCGGAGTGGTGGTGGAATCAGTTCGGAGTGCTGGTCGAATCAGTTCGGAGTACTGGTCGAATCAGTTCGGAGTGCTGGTCGAATCAGTTCGGAGTGCTGGTCGAATCAGTTCTGAATGGTGCTGGAATCAGTTCAGAGTGGTTGTGAATGAAGTTCACAGTGGTGGTGATGGAATCAGTTCGGAGTGGTTGTGGAATTAGTTGGTAGCGGTGCTGGAATCAGTTCAGAGTGGTTGTGGAATCTGTTCAGAATGGTGGTGAATGAAGTTCAGAGTGGTTGCGGAATTACTTCAGAGCAGTGCTGAATGAAGTTCGGAGTGGTGGTGGAATCAGTTCGAAGTGGTGGTGGAATCAGTTCGAAGTGGTGGTGAAATCAGTACGGAGTGGTGGTGGAATCAGTTCGGAGTGGTGGTGGAATCAGTTCGGAGTGGTGGTGGAATCAGTTCGGAGTGGTGGTGAAATCAGTTTGGAGTGGTGGTGGAACCAGTTTGGAGTGGTGGTGGATTCAGTTCGGAGTGGTTGTGAATGAAGTTCACAGTGGTGGTGATGGAATCAGTTCGGAGTGGTTGTGGAATTAGTTGGTAGCGGTGCTGGAATCAGTTCAGAGTGGTTGTGGAATCTGTTCAGAATGGTGCTGAATGAGGTTCAGAGTGGTGGTGAAATTAGTTCAGAGTGGTGGTGAATGAAGTTCAGAGTGGTGGTGGAATCAGTTCAGAGTGGTTGCGGAATCAGTTCGGAGTGGAGGTGGAATCACTTCGGAGTGCTGGTTGAATCAGTTCGGAGTGCTGGTCGAATCAGTTCGGAGTGCTGGTCGAATCAGTTCGGAGTGCTGGTCGAATCAGTTCGGAGTGCTGGTCGAATCAGTTCTGAGTGGTGGTGGAATCAGTTTGGAGTCGGGGTGAATGAAGTTCAGAATGTTTGTGGAATCAGTTCAGAGTGGTGGTGGAATCATTTCAGAGTGGTGTTGGAATCATTTCTAAGTGGTGGTGTAATCAGTTCGGAGTGGTGGTGGAATCAGTTCAGAGTGGTGCTGAATGAAGTTCGGAGTCGTGGTGGAATCAGTTCAGAGTGGTGGTGGAATCAGTTCGGAGTGGTGGTGGAATTTGTTCAGAGTGGTTGTGGAATCAGTTCAGAGTGGAGGTGGAATCACTTCAGAGTGCTGGTCGAATCAGTTCGGAGTGGTGGTAGAATCAGTTCGGAGTGGTGGTAGAATCAGTTCGGAGTGGTTGTGGAATCAGTTCGGAGTGGCTGTGGAATCAGTTGAGACTGGTGGTGTTATCATTTCAGAGTGGTGTTGGAATCATTTCTAAGTGGTGGTGTAATCAGTTCGGAGTGGTGGTGGAATTAGTTCAGAGTGGTGCTGAATGAAGTTCGGAGCGGTGGTGGAACCAGTTCGGAGTGGTGCTGGAATCAGTTCGGAGTGGTTGTGGAATCAGTTCGGAGTGGCTGTGGAATCAGTTGAGACTGGTGTTGGAATCAGTTCGGAGTGGCTGTGGAATCAGTTCAGGGTGGTGGTGGAATCAGTTCGAAGTGGTGCTGGAATCAGTTCGGAGTGGTTGTGGAATCAGTTCGGAGTGGCTGTGGAATCAGTTGAGACTGGTGATGGAATCAGTTCGGAGTGGTTGTGGAATTAGTTGGTAGCGGTGCTGGAATCAGTTCAGAGTGGTTGTGGAATCTGTTCAGAATGGTGCTGAATGAGGTTCAGAGTGGTGGTGAAATTAGTTCAGAGTGGTGGTGAATGAAGTTCAGAGTGGTGGTGGAATCAGTTCAGAGTGGTTGCGGAATCAGTTCGGAGTGGAGGTGGAATCACTTCGGAGTGCTGGTTGAATCAGTTCGGAGTGCTGGTCGAATCAGTTCGGAGTGCTGGTCGAATCAGTTCGGAGTGCTGGTCGAATCAGTTCTGAGTGGTGGTGGAATCAGTTTGGAGTCGGGGTGAATGAAGTTCAGAATGTTTGTGGAATCAGTTCAGAGTGGTGGTGGAATCATTTCAGAGTGGTGTTGGAATCATTTCTAAGTGGTGGTGTAATCAGTTCGGAGTGGTGGTGGAATCAGTTCAGAGTGGTGCTGAATGAAGTTCGGAGTCGTGGTGGAATCAGTTCAGAGTGGTGGTGGAATCAGTTCGGAGTGGTGGTGGAATTTGTTCAGAGTGGTTGTGGAATCAGTTCAGAGTGGAGGTGGAATCACTTCAGAGTGCTGGTCGAATCAGTTCGGAGTGGTGGTCGAATCAGTTCGGAGTGGTGGTAGAATCAGTTCGGAGTGGTGGTAGAATCAGTTCGGAGTGGTTGTGGAATCAGTTCGGAGTGGCTGTGGAATCAGTTGAGACTGGTGGTGTTATCATTTCAGAGTGGTGTTGGAATCATTTCTAAGTGGTGGTGTAATCAGTTCGGAGTGGTGGTGGAATTAGTTCAGAGTGGTGCTGAATGAAGTTCGGAGCGGTGGTGGAACCAGTTCGGAGTGGTGCTGGAATCAGTTCGGAGTGGTTGTGGAATCAGTTCGGAGTGGCTGTGGAATCAGTTGAGACTGGTGTTGGAATCAGTTCGGAGTGGCTGTGGAATCAGTTCAGGGTGGTGGTGGAATCAGTTCGAAGTGGTGCTGGAATCAGTTCGGAGTGGTTGTGGAATCAGTTCGGAGTGGCTGTGGAATCAGTTGAGACTGGTGTTGGAATCAGTTCGGAGTGGCTGTGGAATCAGTTCGGAGTGGTTGTGGAATGAGTTCGGAGTGGCTGTGGAATCAGTTCGGATTTGTGTTGGAATCAGATCAGAGTGGTGGTGGAATCAGTTCAGAGTGGTGGTGGAATCAGTTCAGAGTGGTGGTGGAATCAGTTCAGAGTGGAGGTGGAATCACTTCGGAGTGCTGGTCGAATCAGTTCGGAGTGGTAGTGGAATCAGTTCAGAGTGGTTGTGAATGAAGTTCAGATTGCTGGTGATGGAATCAGTTCAGAGTGGTTGTGGAATCAGTTCAGAGTGGTTGTGGATTCAGTTCGGAGAGGCTGTGGAATCAGTTCGGATTTGTGTTGGAATCAGATTAGAGTGGTGGTGGAATCAGTTCAGAGTGGTGGTGGAATCAGTTCAGAGTGGTGGTGGAATCAGTTCAGAGTGGTGGTGGAATCAGTTCAGAGTGGTTGTGGAATCAGTTCGGAGTGGCTGTGGAATCAGTTGAGACTGCTGTTGGAATCAGTTCGGAGTGGCTGTGGAATCAGTTCGGAGTGGTTGTGGAATCAGTTCGGAGTGGCTGTGGAATCAGTTCGGATTTGTGTTGGAATCAGTTCAGAGTGGTGGTGTTATCATTTCAGAGTGGTGGTGGAATTACTTCAGAGTCGTGCTGAATGAAGTTCGGAGTGGTGGAGGAATCAGTTCGGAGTGGTGGTGGAATCAGTTCAGGGTGGTGGTGGAATCAGTTCGGAGTGGTTGTGGAATCAGTTCGGAGTGGCTGTGGAATCAGTTGAGACTGGTGTTGGAATCAGTTCGGAGTGGCTGTGGAATCAGTTCAGGGTGGTGGTGGAATCAGTTCGAAGTGGTGCTGGAATCAGTTCGGAGTGGTTGTGGAATCAGTTCGGAGTGGCTGTGGAATCAGTTGAGACTGGTGTTGGAATCAGTTCGGAGTGGCTGTGGAATCAGTTCGGAGTGGTTGTGGAATCAGTTCGGAGTGGCTGTGGAATCAGTTCGGATTTGTGTTGGAATCAGATCAGAGTGGTGGTGGAATCAGTTCAGAGTGGTGGTGGAATCAGTTCAGAGTGGTGGTGGAATCAGTTCAGAGTGGAGGTGGAATCACTTCGGAGTGCTGGTCGAATCAGTTCGGAGTGGTAGTGGAATTAGTTTGGAGTGGTGGTTGAATCAGTTCAGAGTGGTTGTGGAATCAGTTCAGAGTGGTTGTGGATTCAGTTCGGTGTTTGTGGAATCAGTTCAGAGTGGTTGTTGAATCAGTTTAGAATGGTTGTGGAATCAGTTCGGAATGGTGGTGTAATCAGTTCGGAGTGGTGGTGGAATCAGTTCGGAGTGCTGGTCGAATCAGTTCGGAGTACTGGTCGAATCAGTTCGGAGTGCTGGTCGAATCAGTTCGGAGTGCTGGTCGAATCAGTTCTGAGTGGTGGTGGAATCAGTTTGGAGTCGGGGTGAATGAAGTTCAGAATGTTTGTGGAATCAGTTCAGAGTGGTGGTGGAATCATTTCAGAGTGGTGTTGGAATCATTTCTAAGTGGTGGTGTAATCAGTTCGGAGTGGTGGTGGAATCAGTTCAGAGTGGTGCTGAATGAAGTTCGGAGTCGTGGTGGAATCAGTTCAGAGTGGTGGTGGAATCAGTTCGGAGTGGTGGTGGAATTTGTTCAGAGTGGTTGTGGAATCAGTTCAGAGTGGAGGTGGAATCACTTCAGAGTGCTGGTCGAATCAGTTCGGAGTGGTGGTAGAATCAGTTCGGAGTGGTGGTAGAATCAGTTCGGAGTGGTTGTGGAATCAGTTCGGAGTGGCTGTGGAATCAGTTGAGACTGGTGGTGTTATCATTTCAGAGTGGTGTTGGAATCATTTCTAAGTGGTGGTGTAATCAGTTCGGAGTGGTGGTGGAATTAGTTCAGAGTGGTGCTGAATGAAGTTCGGAGCGGTGGTGGAACCAGTTCGGAGTGGTGCTGGAATCAGTTCGGAGTGGTTGTGGAATCAGTTCGGAGTGGCTGTGGAATCAGTTGAGACTGGTGTTGGAATCAGTTCGGAGTGGCTGTGGAATCAGTTCAGGGTGGTGGTGGAATCAGTTCGAAGTGGTGCTGGAATCAGTTCGGAGTGGTTGTGGAATCAGTTCGGAGTGGCTGTGGAATCAGTTGAGACTGGTGATGGAATCAGTTCGGAGTGGTTGTGGAATTAGTTGGTAGCGGTGCTGGAATCAGTTCAGAGTGGTTGTGGAATCTGTTCAGAATGGTGCTGAATGAGGTTCAGAGTGGTGGTGAAATTAGTTCAGAGTGGTGGTGAATGAAGTTCAGAGTGGTGGTGGAATCAGTTCAGAGTGGTTGCGGAATCAGTTCGGAGTGGAGGTGGAATCACTTCGGAGTGCTGGTTGAATCAGTTCGGAGTGCTGGTCGAATCAGTTCGGAGTGCTGGTCGAATCAGTTCGGAGTGCTGGTCGAATCAGTTCTGAGTGGTGGTGGAATCAGTTTGGAGTCGGGGTGAATGAAGTTCAGAATGTTTGTGGAATCAGTTCAGAGTGGTGGTGGAATCATTTCAGAGTGGTGTTGGAATCATTTCTAAGTGGTGGTGTAATCAGTTCGGAGTGGTGGTGGAATCAGTTCAGAGTGGTGCTGAATGAAGTTCGGAGTCGTGGTGGAATCAGTTCAGAGTGGTGGTGGAATCAGTTCAGAGTGGAGGTGGAATCACTTCAGAGTGCTGGTCGAATCAGTTCGGAGTGGTGGTAGAATCAGTTCGGAGTGGTGGTAGAATCAGTTCGGAGTGGTTGTGGAATCAGTTCGGAGTGGCTGTGGAATCAGTTGAGACTGGTGGTGTTATCATTTCAGAGTGGTGTTGGAATCATTTCTAAGTGGTGGTGTAATCAGTTCGGAGTGGTGGTGGAATTAGTTCAGAGTGGTGCTGAATGAAGTTCGGAGCGGTGGTGGAACCAGTTCGGAGTGGTGCTGGAATCAGTTCGGAGTGGTTGTGGAATCAGTTCGGAGTGGCTGTGGAATCAGTTGAGACTGGTGTTGGAATCAGTTCGGAGTGGCTGTGGAATCAGTTCAGGGTGGTGGTGGAATCAGTTCGAAGTGGTGCTGGAATCAGTTCGGAGTGGTTGTGGAATCAGTTCGGAGTGGCTGTGGAATCAGTTGAGACTGGTGTTGGAATCAGTTCGGAGTGGCTGTGGAATCAGTTCGGAGTGGTTGTGGAATGAGTTCGGAGTGGCTGTGGAATCAGTTCGGATTTGTGTTGGAATCAGATCAGAGTGGTGGTGGAATCAGTTCAGAGTGGTGGTGGAATCAGTTCAGAGTGGTGGTGGAATCAGTTCAGAGTGGAGGTGGAATCACTTCGGAGTGCTGGTCGAATCAGTTCGGAGTGGTAGTGGAATCAGTTCAGAGTGGTTGTGAATGAAGTTCAGATTGCTGGTGATGGAATCAGTTCAGAGTGGTTGTGGAATCAGTTCAGAGTGGTTGTGGATTCAGTTCGGTGTTTGTGGAATCAGTTCAGAGTGGTTGTTGAATCAGTTTAGAATGGTTGTGGAATCAGTTCGGAATGGTGGTGTAATCAGTTCGGAGTGGTGGTGGAATCAGTTCGGAGTGGTACTGAATGAAGTTCGGAGTGGTGGAGGAATCAGTTCGGAGTGGTGGTGGAATCAGTTCGGAGTGGTGGTGGAATCAGTTCAGAGTGGTGGTGGAATCAGTTCGGAGTGGTGCTGGAATCAGTTCGGAGTTGTGGTGTAATCAGTTCGGAGTGGTAGTGGAATCAGTTCGGAGTGGTTGTGGAGTCAGTTCAGAGAGGTTGTGAATGAAGTTCAGAGTGGTGCTGGAATCAGTTCAGAGTGGATGTGGAATCAGTTCAGAGTTGTTGTGGAATCAGTTCAGAGTGGTTGTGGAATCAGTTCAGAGTGGTGGTGGAATCAGTTCAGAGTGGTTGTGGAATCACTTCAGACTGGTGGTGAATGAAGTTCTGTGTGGTTGTGGAATCAGTTCGGCGTGGTGGTGGAATCAGTTCGGAGTGGTGGTGGAATCAGTTCGGAGTGGTTGTGGAATCAGTTCGGAGTGGTTTTGGAATCAGTTCGGAGTGGTGGTGGAATCAGTTCGGAGTGGTGGTGGAATCAGTTCAGAGTGGTGGTGAACGAAGTTCAGAGTGGTTGCGGAATTAGTTCAGAGCAGTGCTGAATGAAGTTCGGAGTGGTGGTGGAATCAGTTCGAAGTGGTGGTGGAATCAGTTCGAAGTGGTGGTGAAATCAGTACGGAGTGGTGGTGGAATCAGTTCGGAGTGGTGGTGGAATCAGTTCGGAGTGGTGGTGAAATCAGTTTGGAGTGGTGGTGGAACCAGTTTGGAGTGGTGGTGGATTCAGTTCGGAGTGGTTGTGAATGAAGTTCACAGTGGTGGTGATGGAATCAGTTCGGAGTGGTTGTGGAATTAGTTGGTAGCGGTGCTGGAATCAGTTCAGAGTGGTTGTGGAATCTGTTCAGAATGGTGCTGAATGAGGTTCAGAGTGGTGGTGGAATCAGTTCAGAGTGGTTGCGGAATCAGTTCGGAGTGGAGGTGGAATCACTTCGGAGTGCTGGTCGAATCAGTTCGGAGTGCTGGTCGAATCAGTTCGGAGTGCTGGTCGAATCAGTTCGGAGTGCTGGTCGAATCAGTTCAGGGTGGTGGTGGAATCAGTTCGAAGTGGTGCTGGAATCAGTTCGGAGTGGTTGTGGAATCAGTTCGGAGTGGCTGTGGAATCAGTTGAGACTGGTGTTGGAATCAGTTCGGAGTGGCTGTGGAATCAGTTCGGAGTGGTTGTGGAATCAGTTCGGAGAGGCTGTGGAATCAGTTCGGATTTGTGTTGGAATCAGATTAGAGTTGTGGTGGAATCAGTTCAGAGTGGTGGTGGAATCAGTTCAGAGTGGTGGTGGAATCATTTCAGAGTGGTGTTGGAATCATTTCTAAGTGGTGGTGTAATCAGTTCGGAGTGGTGGTTGAATCAGTTCAGAGTGGTTGTGGAATCAGTTCAGAGTGGTTGTGGATTCAGTTCGGTGTTTGTGGAATCAGTTCATAGTGGTTGTTGAATCAGTTTAGAATGGTTGTGGAATCAGTTCGGAATCGTGGTGTAATCAGTTCGGAGTGGTGGTGGAATCAGTTCGGAGTGGTACTGAATGAAGTTTGGAGTGGTGGAGGTATCAGTTCGGAGTGGTGGTGGAATCAGTTCGGAGTGGTGGTGGAATCAGTTCAGAGTGGTGGTGGAATCAGTTCGGAGTGGTGGTGGAATCAGTTCGGAGTTGTGGTGTAATCAGTTCGGAGTGGTAGTGGAATCAGTTCGGAGTGGTTGTGGAATCAGTTCAGAGAGGTTGTGAATGAAGTTCAGAGTGGTGCTGGAATCAGTTCAGAGTGGATGTGGAATCAGTTCAGAGTTGTTGTGGAATCAGTTCAGAGTGGTTGTGGAATCAGTTCAGAGTGGTGGTGGAATCAGTTCAGAGTGGTTGTGGAATCACTTCAGACTGGTGGTGAATGAAGTTCTGAGTGGTGGTGAATGAAGTTCAGTGTGGTTGTGGAATCAGTTCGGAGTGGTGCTGGAATCAGTTCGGAGTGGTTGTGGAATCAGTTCGGAGTGGTGATGGAATCAGTTCAGAGTGGTGGTGGAATCAGTTCAGAGTGGTTTTGGAATCAGTTCGGAGTGGTGGTGGAATCAGTTCGGAGTGGTGGTGGAATCAGTTCAGAGTGGTGGTGAACGAAGTTCAGAGTGGTTGCGGAATTAGTTCAGAGCAGTGCTGAATGAAGTTCAGAGTGGTGGTGGAATCAGTTCGAAGTGGTGGTGGAATCAGTTCGAAGTGGTGGTGAAATCAGTACGGAGTGGTGGTGGAATCAGTTCGGAGTGGTGGTGGAATCAGTTCGGAGTGGTGGTGAAATCAGTTTGGAGTGGTGGTGGAACCAGTTTGGAGTGGTGGTGGATTCAGTTCGGAGTGGTGGTGGAACAAGTTTGGAGTTGTGGTGGATTCAGTTCGGAGTGGTTGTGAATGAAGTTCACAGTGGTGGTGATGCAATCAGTTCGGAGTGGTTGTGGAATTAGTTGGTAGCGGTGCTGGAATCAGTTCAGAGTGGTTGTGGAATCTGTTCAGAATGGTGCTGAATGAGGTTCAGAGTGGTGGTGAAATTAGTTCAGAGTGGTGGTGAATGAAGTTCAGAGTGGTGGTGGAATCAGTTCAGAGTGGTTGCGGAATCAGTTCGGAGTGGAGGTGGAATCACTTCGGAGTGCTGGTCGAATCAGTTCGGAGTGCTGGTCGAATCAGTTCGGAGTGCTGGTCGAATCAGTTCTGAGTGGTGGTGGAATCAGTTTGGAGTGGGGGTGAATGAAGTTCAGAATGTTTGTGGAATCAGTTCAGAGTGGTGGTGGAGGAATCATTTCAGAGTGGTGTTGGAATCATTTCTAAGTGGTGGTGTAATCAGTACGGAGTGGTGGTGGAATCAGTTCAGAGTGGTGCTGAATGAAGTTCGGAGTGGTGGTGGAATTTGTTCAGAGTGGTTGTGGAATCAGTTCAGAGTGGAGGTGGAATCACTTCAGAGTGCTGGTCGAATCAGTTCGGAGTGGTGGTAGAATCAGTTCGGAGTGGTGGTAGAATCAGTTCGGAGTGGTTGTGGAATCAGTTCGGAGTGGCTGTGGAATCAGTTGAGACTGGTGGTGTTATCATTTCAGAGTGGTGTTGGAATCATTTCTAAGTGGTGGTGTAATCAGTTCGGAGTGGTGGTGGAATTAGTTCAGAGTGGTGCTGAATGAAGTTCGGAGCGGTGGTGGAACCAGTTCGGAGTGGTGCTGGAATCAGTTCGGAGTGGCTGTGGAATCAGTTGAGACTGGTGTTGGAATCAGTTCAGAGTGGCTGTGGAATCAGTTCAGGGTGGTGGTGGAATCAGTTCGAAGTGGTGCTGGAATCAGTTCGGAGTGGTTGTGGAATCAGTTCGGAGTGGCTGTGGAATCAGTTGAGACTGGTGTTGGAATCAGTTCGGAGTGGCTGTGGAATCAGTTCGGAGTGGTTGTGGAATCAGTTCGGAGTGGCTGTGGAATCAGTTGAGACTGGTGTTGGAATCAGTTCAGAGTGGCTGTGGAATCAGTTGAGACTGGTGTTGGAATCAGTTCGGAGTGGCTGTGGAATCAGTTCGGAGTGGCTGTGGAATCAGTTGAGACTGGTGTTGGAATCAGTTCGGAGTGGCTGTGGAATCAGTTGAGACTGGTGTTGGAATCAGTTCGGAGTGGCTGTGGAATCAGTTCGGAGTGGTGCTGGAATCAGTTCGGAGTGGCTGTGGAATCAGTTGAGACTGGTGTTGGAATCAGTTCAGAGTGGCTGTGGAATCAGTTGAGACTGGTGTTGGAATCAGTTCGGAGTGGCTGTGGAATCAGTTCGGAGTGGCTGTGGAATCAGTTGAGACTGGTGTTGGAATCAGTTCGGAGTGGCTGTGGAATCAGTTGAGACTGGTGTTGGAATCAGTTCGGAATGGTGGTGTAATCAGTTCGGAGTGGTGGTGGAATCAGTTCGGAGTGGTACTGAATGAAGTTCGGAGTGGTAGAGGAATCAGTTCGGAGTGGTGGTGGAATCAGTTCGGAGTGGTGGTGGAATCAGTTCAGAGTGGTGGTGGAATCAGTTCGGAGTGGTGCTGGAATCAGTTCGGAGTTGTGGTGTAATCAGTTCGGAGTGGTAGTGGAATCAGTTCGGAGTGGTTGTGGAATCAGTTCGGAGAGGTTGTGTATGAAGTTCAGAGTGGTGCTGGAATCAGTTCAGAGTGGATGTGGAATCAGTTCAGAGTTGTTGTGGAATCAGTTCAGAGTGGTTGTGGAATCAGTTCAGAGTGGTGGTGGAATCAGTTCAGAGTGGATGTGGAATCAGTTCAGAGTTGTTGTGGAATCAGTTCAGAGTGGTTGTGGAATCAGTTCAGAGTGGTGGTGGAATCAGTTCAGAGTGGTTGTGGAATCAGTTCAGAGTGGTTGTGGAATCAGTTCGGAGTGGTTGTGGAATCACTTCAGACTGGTGGTGAATGAAGTTCTGAGTGGTGGTGAATGAAGTTCAGTGTGGTTGTGGAATCAGTTCGGAGTGGTGGTGGAATCAGTTCGGAGTGGTGGTGGAATCAGTTCGGAGTGGTTGTGGAATCAGTTCGGAGTGGTTTTGGAATCAGTTCGGAGTGGTGGTGGAATCAGTTCGGAGTGGTGGTGGAATCAGTTCAGAGTGGTGGTGAACGAAGTTCAGAGTGGTTGCGGAATTAGTTCAGAGCAGTGCTGAATGAAGTTCGGAGTGGTGGTGGAATCAGTTCGAAGTGGTGGTGGAATCAGTTCGAAGTGGTGGTGAAATCAGTACGGAGTGGTGGTGGAATCAGTTCGGAGTGGTGGTGGAATCAGTTCGGAGTGGTGGTGAAATCAGTTCGGAGTGGAGGTGGAATCACTTCGGAGTGCTGGTCGAATCAGTTCGGAGTGCTGGTCGAATCAGTTCTGAGTGGTGGTGGAATCAGTTTGGAGTGGGGGTGAATGAAGTTCAGAATGTTTGTGGAATCAGTTCAGAGTGGTGGTGGAGGAATCATTTCAGAGTGATGTTGGAATCATTTCTAAGTGGTGGTGTAATCAGTACGGAGTGGTGGTGGAATCAGTTCAGAGTGGTGCTGAATGAAGTTCGGAGTGGTGGTGGAATTTGTTCAGAGTGGTTGTGGAATCAGTTCAGAGTGGAGGTAGAATCACTTCAGAGTGCTGGTCGAATCAGTTCGGAGTGGTGGTAGAATCAGTTCGGAGTGGTGGTAGAATCAGTTCGGAGTGGTTGTGGAATCAGTTCGGAGTGGCTGTGGAATCAGTTGAGACTGGTGGTGTTATCATTTCAGAGTGGTGTTGGAATCATTTCTAAGTGGTGGTGTAATCAGTTCGGAGTGGTGGTGGAATTAGTTCAGAGTGGTGCTGAATGAAGTTCGGAGCGGTGGTGGAACCAGTTCGGAGTGGTGCTGGAATCAGTTCGGAGTGGCTGTGGAATCAGTTGAGACTGGTGTTGGAATCAGTTCAGAGTGGCTGTGGAATCAGTTCAGGGTGGTGGTGGAATCAGTTCGAAGTGGTGCTGGAATCAGTTCGGAGTGGTTGTGGAATCAGTTCGGAGTGGCTGTGGAATCAGTTGAGACTGGTGTTGGAATCAGTTCGGAGTGGCTGTGGAATCAGTTCGGAGTGGTTGTGGAATCAGTTCGGAGTGGCTGTGGAATCAGTTCGGATTTGTGTTGGAATCAAATCAGAGTGGTGGTGGAATCAGTTCAGAGTGGTGGTGGAATCAGTTCAGAGTGGTGGTGGAATCAGTTCAGAGTGGAGGTGGAATCAGTTCGGAGTGGTTGTGGAATCACTTCAGACTGGTGGTGAATGAAGTTCTGAGTGGTGGTGAATGAAGTTCAGTGTGGTTGTGGAATCAGTTCGGAGTGGTGGTGGAATCAGTTCGGAGTGGTGGTGGAATCAGTTCGGAGTGGTTGTGGAATCAGTTCGGAGTGGTTTTGGAATCAGTTCGGAGTGGTGGTGGAATCAGTTCGGAGTGGTGGTGGAATCAGTTCAGAGTGGTGGTGAACGAAGTTCAGAGTGGTTGCGGAATTAGTTCAGAGCAGTGCTGAATGAAGTTCGGAGTGGTGGTGGAATCAGTTCGAAGTGGTGGTGGAATCAGTTCGAAGTGGTGGTGAAATCAGTACGGAGTGGTGGTGGAATCAGTTCGGAGTGGTGGTGGATTCAGTTCGGAGTGGTGGTGAAATCAGTTCGGAGTGGAGGTGGAATCACTTCGGAGTGCTGGTCGAATCAGTTCGGAGTGCTGGTCGAATCAGTTCTGAGTGGTGGTGGAATCAGTTTGGAGTGGGGGTGAATGAAGTTCAGAATGTTTGTGGAATCAGTTCAGAGTGGTGGTGGAGGAATCATTTCAGAGTGATGTTGGAATCATTTCTAAGTGGTGGTGTAATCAGTACGGAGTGGTGGTGGAATCAGTTCAGAGTGGTGCTGAATGAAGTTCGGAGTGGTGGTGGAATTTGTTCAGAGTGGTTGTGGAATCAGTTCAGAGTGGAGGTAGAATCACTTCAGAGTGCTGGTCGAATCAGTTCGGAGTGGTGGTAGAATCAGTTCGGAGTGGTGGTAGAATCAGTTCGGAGTGGTTGTGGAATCAGTTCGGAGTGGCTGTGGAATCAGTTGAGACTGGTGGTGTTATCATTTCAGAGTGGTGTTGGAATCATTTCTAAGTGGTGGTGTAATCAGTTCGGAGTGGTGGTGGAATTAGTTCAGAGTGGTGCTGAATGAAGTTCGGAGCGGTGGTGGAACCAGTTCGGAGTGGTGCTGGAATCAGTTCGGAGTGGCTGTGGAATCAGTTGAGACTGGTGTTGGAATCAGTTCAGAGTGGCTGTGGAATCAGTTCAGGGTGGTGGTGGAATCAGTTCGAAGTGGTGCTGGAATCAGTTCGGAGTGGTTGTGGAATCAGTTCGGAGTGGCTGTGGAATCAGTTGAGACTGGTGTTGGAATCAGTTCGGAGTGGCTGTGGAATCAGTTCGGAGTGGTTGTGGAATCAGTTCGGAGTGGCTGTGGAATCAGTTCGGATTTGTGTTGGAATCAAATCAGAGTGGTGGTGGAATCAGTTCAGAGTGGTGGTGGAATCAGTTCAGAGTGGTGGTGGAATCAGTTCAGAGTGGAGGTGGAATCACTTCGGAGTGCTGGTCGAATCAGTTCGGAGTGGTTGTGGAATCAGTTCAGAGTGGTTGTGGATTCAGTTCGGTATTTGTGGAATCAGTTCAGAGTGGTTGTTGAATCAGTTTAGAATGGTTGTGGAATCAGTTCGGAATGGTGGTGTAATCAGTTCGGAGTGGTGGTGGAATCAGTTCGGAGTGGTACTGAATGAAGTTCGGAGTGGTAGAGGAATCAGTTCGGAGTGGTGGTGGAATCAGTTCGGAGTGGTGGTGGAATCAGTTCAGAGTGGTGGTGGAATCAGTTCGGAGTGGTGCTGGAATCAGTTCGGAGTTGTGGTGTAATCAGTTCGGAGTGGTAGTGGAATCAGTTCGGAGTGGTTGTGGAATCAGTTCGGAGAGGTTGTGAATGAAGTTCAGAGTGGTGCTGGAATCAGTTCAGAGTGGATGTGGAATCAGTTCAGAGTTGTTGTGGAATCAGTTCAGAGTGGTTGTGGAATCAGTTCAGAGTGGTGGTGGAATCAGTTCAGAGTGGTTGTGGAATCACTTCAGACTGGTGCTGAATGAAGTTCGGAGTGGTGGTGAATGAAGTTCAGTGTGGTTGTGGAATCAGTTCGGAGTGGTGGTGGAATCAGTTCGGAGTGGTGGTGGAATCAGTTCGGAGTGGTGGTGGAATCAGTTCAGAGTGGTGGTGAACGAAGTTCAGAGTGGTTGCGGAATTAGTTCAGAGCAGTGCTGAATGAAGTTCGGAGTGGTGGTGGAATCAGTTCGAAGTTGTGGTGGAATCAGTTCGAAGTGGTGGTGGAATCAGTTCGAAGTGGTGGTGAAATCAGTACGGAGTGGTGGTGGAATCAGTTCGGAGTGGTGGTGGAATCAGTTCGGAGTGGTGGTGAAATCAGTTTGGAGTGGTGGTGGACCCAGTTTGGAGTGGTGGTGGATTCAGTTCGGAGTGGTTGTGAATGAAGTTCACAGTGGTGGTGATGGAATCAGTTCGGAGTGGTTGTGGAATTAGTTGGTAGCGGTGCTGGAATCAGTTCATAGTGGAGGTGGAATCACTTCAGAGTGCTGGTCGAATCAGTTCGGAGTGGTGGTAGAATCAGTTCGGAGTGGTGGTAGAATCAGTTCGGAGTGGTTGTGGAATCAGTTTGGAGTGGCTGTGGAATCAGTTGAGACTGGTGGTGTTATCATTTCAGAGTGGTGTTGGAATCATTTCTAAGTGGTGGTGTAATCAGTTCGGAGTGGTGGTGGAATTAGTTCAGAGTGGTGCTGAATGAAGTTCGTAGCGGTGGTGGAACCAGTTCGGAGTGGTGCTGGAATCAGTTCGGAGTGGTTGTGGAATCAGTTCGGAGTGGCTGTGCAATCAGTTGAGACTGGAGTTGGAATCAGTTCGGAGTGGCTGTGGAATCAGTTCGGAATGGTAGTGGAATCAGTTCAGAGTGGATGTGGAATCAGTTCAGAGTGGTTGTGGAATCAGTTCAGAGTGGTTGTGGAATCAGTTCAGAGTGGTGGTGGAATCAGTTCAGAGTGGTTGTGGAATCACTTCAGACTGGTGGTAAATGAAGTTCAGTGTGGTTGTGGAATCAGTTCGGAGTGGTGCTGGAATCAGTTCGGAGTGGTTGTGGAATCAGTTCGGAGTGGTTTTGGAATCAGTTCGGAGTGGTGGTGGAATCAGTTCGGAGTGGTGGTGGAATCAGTTCAGAGTGGTGGTGAATGAAGTTCAGAGTGGTTGCGGAATTAGTTCAGAGTAGTGCTGAATGAAGTTCGGAGTGGTGGTGGAATCAGTTCGAAGTGGTGGTGGAATCAGTTCGAAGTGGTGGTGAAATCAGTACGGAGTGGTGGTGGAATCAGTTCGGAGTGGTGGTGGAATCAGTTCGGAGTGGTGGTGAAATCAGTTTGGAGTGGTGGTGGACCCAGTTTGGAGTGGTGGTGGATTCAGTTCGGAGTGGTTGTGAATGAAGTTCACAGTGGTGGTGATGGAATCAGTTCGGAGTGGTTGTGGAATTAGTTGGTAGCGGTGCTGGAATCAGTTCAGAGTGGTTGTGGAATCTGTTCAGAATGGTGCTGAATGAGGTTCAGAGTGGTGGTGAAATTAGTTCAGAGTGGTGGTGAATGAAGTTCAGAGTGGTGGTGGAATCAGTTCAGAGTGGTTGCGGAATCAGTTCGGAGTGGAGGTGGAATCACTTCGGAGTGCTGGTCGAATCAGTTCGGAGTGCTGGTCGAATCAGTTCGGAGTGCTGGTCGAATCAGTTCGGAGTGCTGGTCGAATCAGTTCGGAGTGCTGGTCGAATCAGTTCGGAGTGGTGGTGGAATCAGTTTGGTGGGGGTGAATGAAGTTCAGAATGTTTGTGGAATCAGTTCAGAGTGGTGTTGGAATCATTTCAGAGTGGTGTTGGAATCATTTCTAAGTGGTGGTGTAATCAGTTGGGAGTGGTGGTGGAATCAGTTCTGAGTGGTGCTGAATGAAGTTCGGAGTGGTGGTGGAATCAGTTCGGAGTGGTGGTGGAATCAGTTCGGAGTGGTTTTGGAATCAGTTCGGAGTGGTGGTGGAATCAGTTCGGAGTGGTGGTGGAATCAGTTTGGAGTGGTGGTGGAATCAGTTTGGAGTGGTGGTGGAATCAGTTTGGAGTGGTGGTGGAACCAGTTTGGAGTGGTGGTGGATTCAGTTCGGAGTGGTTGTGAATGAAGTTCACAGTGGTGGTGATGGAATCAGTTCGGAGTGGTTGTGGAATTAGTTGGTAGCGGTGCTGGAATCAGTTCAGAGTGGTTGTGGAATCTGTTCAGAATGGTGCTGAATGAAGTTCAGAGTGGTGGTGAAATTAGTTCAGAGTGGTGGTGAATGAAGTTCAGAGTGGTTGCGGAATCAGTTCGGAGTGGAGGTGGAATCACTTCGGAGTGCTGGTCGAATCAGTTCGGAGTCCTGTTCGAATCAGTTCGGAGTGGTGGTGGAATCAGTTTGGAGTGGTGGTGAATGAAGTTCAGAATGTTTGTGTAGTCAGTTCGGAATGGTGGTGTAATCAGTTCGGAGTGGTGGTGGAATCAGTTCAGAGTGGTGCTGAATGAAGTTCGGAGTCGTGGTGGAATCTGTTCAGAGTGGTGGTGGAATCAGTTCGGAGTGGTGGGGAATCAGTTCGGACTGGTGCTGGAATCAGTTCGGAGTGGTTGTGGAATCAGTTCGGAGTGGCTGAGGAATCAGTTGAGATTGGTGGTGGAATCTGTTCGGAGTGGCGTGGAATCAGTTGAGACTGGTGGTGTAATCTGTTCGGAGTGGCTGTGGAATCAGTTTGGAGTGGCTGTGGAATCAGTTCGGAGTTGTGTTGGAATCAGATCAGGGTGGTGGTGGAATCAGTTCAGAGTGCTGGTGGAATCTGTTCAGAGTGGTTGTGGAATCAATTCAGAGTGGAGGTGATGGAATCAGTTTAGAGTGGTTGTGGATTCAGTTCGGTGTTTGTTGAATCAGTTCGGAGTGGTTGTGGAATCAGTTCGTAGTGGTGCTGGAATCAGTTCAGAGTGGTGGTGAATAGAGTTCAGAGTGGTTGTGGAATCTGTTCAGACTGGTGCTCAATGAAGTTCAGAGTGGTGGTGAATGAAGTTCAGAGTGGTGATGGAATCAGTTCAGAGTGGTTGTGAAATCAGTTCAGAGTGGTTGTGGATTCAGTTCGGTGTTTGTGGAATCAGTTCGGAGTGGTTGTGGAATCAGTTCGTAGTGGTGCTGTAATCAGTTCAGAGTGGTGGTGAATAAAGTTCAGAGTGGTTGTGGAATCTGTTCAGACTGGTGCTGAATGAAGTTCAGAGTGGTGGTGAATGAAGTTCAGAGTGGTGATGGAATCAGTTCAGAGTGGTTGTGTAATCAGTTCGGAGTGGTGGTGGAATCAGTTTGGAGTGGTGGTGGAACCAGTTTGGAGTGGTGGTGGATTCAGTTCGGAGTGGTTGTGAATGAAGTTCACAGTGGTGGTGATGGAATCAGTTCGGAGTGGTTGTGGAATTAGTTGGTAGCGGTGCTGGAATCAGTTCAGAGTGGTTGTGGAATCTGTTCAGAATGGTTCTGAATGAGGTTCAGAGTGGTGGTGAAATTAGTTCAGAGTGGTGGTGAATGAAGTTCAGAGTGGTGGTGGAATCAGTTCAGAGTGGTTGCGGAATCAGTTCCGAGTGGAGGTGGAATCACTTCGGAGTGCTGGTCGAATCAGTTCGGAGTGGTGGTGGAATCAGTTTGGAGTGGTGGTGGAATCAGTTTGGAGTGGTGGTGGAATCAGTTCAGAGTGGTGGTGGAATCAGTTCGGAGTGGTGGTGGAATCAGTTCGGAGTGGTGGTGCAATCAGTTCGGAGTTGTGGTGTAATCAGTTCGGAGTGGTAGTGGAATCAGTTCAGAGTGGTTGTGGAGTCAGTTCAGAGTAGTTGTGAATGAAGTTCAGAGTGGTGCTGGAATCAGTTCAGAGTGGATGTGGAATCAGTTCAGAGTGGTGGTGAATGAAGTTCTGAGTGGTGGTGAATGAAGTTCAGTGTGGTTCTGGAATCAGTTCGGAGTGGCTGTGGAATCAGTTTGGAGTGGCTGTGGAATCAGTTCGGAGTGGCTGTGGAATCAGTTCGGAGTGGTTGTGGAATCAGTTCGGAGTGGTTGTGGAATCAGTTCGGAGTGGTGGTGGAATCAGTTCGGAGTGGTGGTGGAATCAGTTCAGAGTGGTGGTGAATGAAGTTCAGAGTGGTTTCGGAATTAGTTCAGAGTGGTGCTGAATGAAGTTCGGAGTTGTGGTGGAATCAGTTCGAAGTGGTGGTGGAATCAGTTCGGAGTGGTGGTGGAATCAGTTCGGAGTGGTGGTGGAATCAGTTTGGAGTGGTGGTGGAATCAGTTTGGAGTGGTGGTGGAACCAGTTTGGAGTGGTGGTGGATTCAGTTCGGAGTGGTGGTGGAATCAGTTCAGAGTGGTGGTGGAATAAGTTCGCAGTGGTGGTGGAGTCAGTTCAGAATGGTGGTAGAATCAGTTCGGAATGGTGGTGGAATCAGTTCAGAGTGGTGGTGGAATCATTTCAGACTGGTGTTGGAATCATTTCTAAGTGGTGGTGTAATCAGTTTGGAGTGGTGGTGGAATCAGATCAGAGTGGTGCTGAATGAAGTTCGGAGTGGTGGTGGAATCAGTTCAGAGTGGTGGTGGAATCAGTTCAGAGTGGAGGTGGAATCAGTTCGGAGTGCTGGTCGAATCAGTTCGGAGTGGCTGTGGAATCAGTTCGGAGTGGCTGTGGAATCAGTTTGGAGTGGCTGTGGAATCAGTTCGGAGTGGCTGTGGAATCAGTTCGGAGTTGTGTTGGAATCAGATCGGAGTGGTGGTGGAATCAGTTCGGAGTGGTTGTGGAATCAGTTCGGAGTGGTTGTGGAATCAGTTCGGAGTGGTGGTGGAATCAGTTCGGAGTGGTGGTGGTATCAGTTCAGAGTGGTGGTGAATGAAGTTCAGAGTGGTTGCGGAATTAGTTCAGAGTGGTGCTGAATGAAGTTCGGAGTTGTGGTGGAATCAGTTCGAAGTGGTGGTGGAATCAGTTCGGAGTGGTGGTGGAATCAGTTCGGAGTGGTGGTGGAATCAGTTTGGAGTGGTGGTGGAATCAGTTTGGAGTGGTGGTGGAACCAGTTTGGAGTGGTGGTGGATTCAGTTCGGAGTGGTTGTGAATGAAGTTCAGAGTGGTGGTGGAATTAGTTCAGAGTGGAGGTGGAATCAGTTCGGAGTGCTGGTCGAATCAGTTCGGAGTGGCTGTGGAATCAGTTCGGAGTGGCTGTGGAATCAGTTTGGAGTGGCTGTGGAATCAGTTCGGAGTGGCTGTGGAATCAGTTCGGAGTTGTGTTGGAATCAGATCGGAGTGGTGGTGGAATCAGTTCGGAGTGGTTGTGGAATCAGTTCGGAGTGGTTGCGGAATTAGTTCAGAGTGGTGCTGAATGAAGTTCGGAGTTGTGGTGGAATCAGTACGGAGTGGTGGTGGAATCAGTTCGGAGTGGTGGTGGAATCAGTTTGGAGTGGTGGTGGAATCAGTTTGGAGTGGTGGTGGAATCAGTTTGGAGTGGTGGTGGAATCAGTTTGGAGTGGTGGTGGAACCAGTTTGGAGTGGTGGTGGATTCAGTTCGGAGTGGTTGTGAATGAAGTTCACAGTGGTGGTGATGGAATCAGTTCGGAGTGGTTGTGGAATTAGTTGGTAGCGGTGCTGGAATCAGTTGAGAGTGGTTGTGGAATCTGTTCAGAATGGTGCTGAATGAAGTTCAGAGTGGTGGTGAAATTAGTTCAGATTGGTGGTGAATGAAGTTCAGAGTGGTTGCGGAATCAGTTCGTAGTGGAGGTGGAATCACTTCGGAGTGCTGGTCGAATCAGTTCGGAGTCCTGTTCGAATCAGTTCGGAGTGGTGGTGGAATCAGTTTGGAGTGGTGGTGAATGAAGTTCAGAATGTTTGTGTAGTCAGTTCGGAATGGTGGTGTAATCAGTTCGGAGTGGTGGTGGAATCAGTTCAGAGTGGTGCTGAATGAAGTTCGGAGTCGTGGTGGAATCAGTTCAGAGTGGTGGTGGAATCAGTTCGGAGTGGTGGGGAATCAGTTCGGACTGGTGCTGGAATCAGTTCGGAGTGGTTGTGGAATCAGTTCGGAGTGGCTGTGGACTCAGTTGAGATTGGTGGTGGAATCTGTTCGGAGTGGCGTGGAATCAGTTGAGACTGGTGGTGGAATCTGTTCGGAGTGGCTGTGGAATCAGTTTGGAGTGGCTGTGGAATCAGTTCGGAGTTGTGTTGGAATCAGATCAGGGTGGTGGTGGAATCAGTTCAGAGTGCTGGTGGAATCTGTTCAGAGTGGTTGTGGAATCAGTTCAGAGTGGAGGTGATGGAATCAGTTCAGAGTGGTTGTGGATTCAGTTCGGTGTTTGTGGAATCAGTTCGAAGTGGTGGTGGAATCAGTTCGGAGTGGTGGTGGAATCAGTTCGGAGTGGTGGTGGAATCAGTTTGGAGTGGTGGTGAATGAAGTTCAGAATGTTTGTGTAGTCAGTTCGGAATGGTGGTGTAATCAGTTCAGAGTGGTGGTGGAATCAGTTCAGAGTGGTGCTGAATGAAGTTCGGAGTCGTGGTGGAATCAGTTCAGAGTGCTGGTGGAATCTGTTCAGAGTGGTTGTGGAATCAATTCAGAGTGGAGGTGATGGAATCAGTTCAGAGTGGTTGTGGATTCAGTTCGGTGTTTGTGGAATCAGTTCGGAGTGGTTGTGGAATCAGTTCGTAGTGGTGCTGTAATCAGTTCAGAGAGGTGGTGAATAAAGTTCAGAGTGGTTGTGGAATCTGTTCAGACTGGTGCTGAATGAAGTTCAGAGTGGTGGTGAATGAAGTTCAGAGTGGTGATGGAATCAGTTCAGAGTGGTTGTGGAATCAGTTCAGAGTGGTTGTGGATTCAGTTCGGTGTTTGTGGAATCAGTTCGGAGTGGTTGTTGAATCAGTTCAGAATGGTTGTGGAATCAGTTCGGAATGGTGGTGTAATCAGTTCGGAGTGGTGGTGGAATCAGTTTGGAGTGGTGGTGGAACCAGTTTGGAGTGGTGGTGGATTCAGTTCGGAGTGGTTGTGAATGAAGTTCACAGTGGTGGTGATGGAATCAGTTCGGAGTGGTTGTGGAATTAGTTGGTCGCGGTGCTGGAATCAGTTCAGAGTGGTTGTGGAATCTGTTCAGAATGGTGCTGAATGAGGTTCAGAGTGGTGGTGAAATTAGTTCAGAGTGGTGGTGAATGAAGTTCAGAGTGGTGGTGGAATCAGTTCAGAGTGGTTGCGGAATCAGTTCGGAGTGGAGGTGGAATCACTTCGGAGTGCTGGTCGAATCAGTTCGGAGTGGTGGTGGAATCAGTTTGGAGTGGTGGTGGAATCAGTTCGGAGTGGTGGTGGAATCAGTTCCGAGTGGTGGTGGAATCAGTTCGGAGTGGTGGTGGAATCAGTTCGGAGTGGTGGTGGAATCAGTTCGGAGTGGTGGTGGAATCAGTTCGGAGTTGTGGTGTAATCAGTTCGGAGTGGTAGTGGAATCACTTCAGAGTGGTTGTGGAGTCAGTTCAGAGTAGTTGTGAATGAAGTTCAGAGTGGTGCTGGAATCAGTTCAGAGTGGATGTGGAATCAGTTCAGAGTGGTTTTGGAATCAGTTCAGAGTGGTGGTGGAATCAGTTCGCAGTGGTGGTGGAATCAGTTCAGAATGGTGGTAGAATCAGTTCGGAATGGTGGTGGAATCAGTTCAGAGTGGTGGTGGAATCATTTCAGACTGGTGTTGGCATCATTTCTAAGTGGTGGTGTAATCAGTTTGGAGTGGTGGTGGAATCAGATCAGAGTGGTGCTGAATGAAGTTCGGAGTGGTGGTGGAATCAGTTCGGAGTGGTGGTGGAATCAGTTCAGAGTGGTTGTGGAATCAGTTTGGAGTGGTGGTGGAATCCGTTCGGAGCGGTGGTGGAATCCGTTCGGAGCGGTGGTGGAATCAGTTCGGAGCGGTGGTGTAATCAGTTCGGAGCGGTGGTGTAATCAGTTCGGAGCGGTGGTGTAATCAGTTCGGAGCGGTGGTGTAATTAGTTCGGAGCGGTGGTGGAATCAGTTCGGAGTGGTTGTGGAATCAGTTCAGAGTCGTTGTGAATGAAGTTCAGAGTGGTGGTGGAATCAGTTCAGAGTGGAGGTGGAATCAGTTCGGAGTGCTGGTCGAATCAGTTCGGAGTGGCTGTGGAATCAGTTCGGAGTGGCTGTGGAATCAGTTTGGAGTGGCTGTGGAATCAGTTCGGAGTGGCTGTGGAATCAGTTCGGAGTTGTGTTGGAATCAGATCGGAGTGGTGGTGGAATCAGTTCGGAGTGGTTGTGGAATCAGTTCGGAGTGGTTGTGGAATCAGTTCGGAGTGGTGGTGGAATCAGTTCGGAGTGGTGGTGGTATCAGTTCAGAGTGGTGGTGAATGAAGTTCAGAGTGGTTGCGGAATTAGTTCAGAGTGGTGCTGAATGAAGTTCGGAGTTGTGGTGGAATCAGTTCGAAGTGGTGGTGGAATCAGTACGGAGTGGTGGTGGAATCAGTTCGGAGTGGTGGTGGAATCAGTTCGGAGTGGTGGTGGAATCAGTTTGGAGTGGTGGTGGAATCAGTTTGGAGTGGTGGTGGAATCAGTTTGGAGTGGTGGTGGAACCAGTTTGGAGTGGTGGTGGATTCAGTTCGGAGTGGTTGTGAATGAAGTTCACAGTGGTGGTGATGGAATCAGTTCGGAGTGGTTGTGGAATTAGTTGGTAGCGGTGCTGGAATCAGTTCAGAGTGGTTGTGGAATCTGTTCAGAATGGTGCTGAATGAAGTTCAGAGTGGTGGTGAAATTAGTTCAGATTGGTGGTGAATGAAGTTCAGAGTGGTTGCGGAATCAGTTCGTAGTGGAGGTGGAATCACTTCGGAGTGCTGGTCGAATCAGTTCGGAGTCCTGTTCGAATCAGTTCGGAGTGGTGGTGGAATCAGTTTGGAGTGGTGGTGAATGAAGTTCAGAATGTTTGTGTAGTCAGTTCGGAATGGTGGTGTAATCAGTTCGGAGTGGTGGTGGAATCAGTTCAGAGTGGTGCTGAATGAAGTTCGGAGTCGTGGTGGAATCAGTTCAGAGTGGTGGTGGAATCAGTTCGGAGTGGTGGGGAATCAGTTCGGACTGGTGCTGGAATCAGTTCGGAGTGGTTGTGGAATCAGTTCGGAGTGGCTGTGGACTCAGTTGAGATTGGTGGTGGAATCTGTTCGGAGTGGCGTGGAATCAGTTGAGACTGGTGGTGGAATCTGTTCGGAGTGGCTGTGGAATCAGTTTGGAGTGGCTGTGGAATCAGTTCGGAGTTGTGTTGGAATCAGATCAGGGTGGTGGTGGAATCAGTTCAGAGTGCTGGTGGAATCTGTTCAGAGTGGTTGTGGAATCAATTCAGAGTGGAGGTGATGGAATCAGTTCAGAGTGGTTGTGGATTCAGTTCGGTGTTTGTGGAATCAGTTCGAAGTGGTGGTGGAATCAGTTCGGAGTGGTGGTGGAATCAGTTCGGAGTGGTGGTGGAATCAGTTTGGAGTGGTGGTGAATGAAGTTCAGAATGTTTGTGTAGTCAGTTCGGAATGGTGGTGTAATCAGTTCGGAGTGGTGGTGGAATCAGTTCAGAGTGGTGCTGAATGAAGTTCGGAGTCGTGGTGGAATCAGTTCAGAGTGCTGGTGGAATCTGTTCAGAGTGGTTGTGGAATCAATTCAGAGTGGAGGTGATGGAATCAGTTCAGAGTGGTTGTGGATTCAGTTCGGTGTTTGTGGAATCAGTTCGGAGTGGTTGTGGAATCAGTTCGTAGTGGTGCTGTAATCAGTTCAGAGAGGTGGTGAATAAAGTTCAGAGTGGTTGTGGAATCTGTTCAGACTGGTGCTGAATGAAGTTCAGAGTGGTGGTGAATGAAGTTCAGAGTGGTGATGGAATCAGTTCAGAGTGGTTGTGGAATCAGTTCAGAGTGGTTGTGGATTCAGTTCGGTGTTTGTGGAATCAGTTCGGAGTGGTTGTTGAATCAGTTCAGAATGGTTGTGGAATCAGTTCGGAATGGTGGTGTAATCAGTTCGGAGTGGTGGTGGAATCAGTTTGGAGTGGTGGTGGAACCAGTTTGGAGTGGTGGTGGATTCAGTTCGGAGTGGTTGTGAATGAAGTTCACAGTGGTGGTGATGGAATCAGTTCGGAGTGGTTGTGGAATTAGTTGGTCGCGGTGCTGGAATCAGTTCAGAGTGGTTGTGGAATCTGTTCAGAATGGTGCTGAATGAGGTTCAGAGTGGTGGTGAAATTAGTTCAGAGTGGTGGTGAATGAAGTTCAGAGTGGTGGTGGAATCAGTTCAGAGTGGTTGCGGAATCAGTTCGGAGTGGAGGTGGAATCACTTCGGAGTGCTGGTCGAATCAGTTCGGAGTGGTGGTGGAATCAGTTTGGAGTGGTGGTGGAATCAGTTCGGAGTGGTGGTGGAATCAGTTCCGAGTGGTGGTGGAATCAGTTCGGAGTGGTGGTGGAATCAGTTCGGAGTGGTGGTGGAATCAGTTCGGAGTGGTGGTGGAATCAGTTCGGAGTTGTGGTGTAATCAGTTCGGAGTGGTAGTGGAATCACTTCAGAGTGGTTGTGGAGTCAGTTCAGAGTAGTTGTGAATGAAGTTCAGAGTGGTGCTGGAATCAGTTCAGAGTGGATGTGGAATCAGTTCAGAGTGGTTGTGGAATCAGTTCAGAGTGGTGGTGGAATCAGTTCGCAGTGGTGGTGGAATCAGTTCAGAATGGTGGTAGAATCAGTTCGGAATGGTGGTGGAATCAGTTCAGAGTGGTGGTGGAATCATTTCAGACTGGTGTTGGAATCATTTCTAAGTGGTGGTGTAATCAGTTTGGAGTGGTGGTGGAATCAGATCAGAGTGGTGCTGAATGAAGTTCGGAGTGGTGGTGGAATCAGTTCAGAGTGGTTGTGGAATCAGTTTGGAGTGGTGGTGGAATCAGTTCAGAGTGGTGGTGGAATCCGTTCGGAGCGGTGGTGGAATCAGTTCGGAGCGGTGGTGTAATCAGTTCGGAGCGGTGGTGTAATCAGTTCGGAGCGGTGGTGTAATCAGTTCGGAGCGGTGGTGTAATCAGTTCGGAGCGGTGGTGTAATGAGTTCGGAGCGGTGGTGGAATCAGTTCGGAGTGGTTGTGGAATCAGTTCAGAGTCGTTGTGAATGAAGTTCAGAGTGGTGGTGGAATCAGTTCAGAGTGGAGGTGGAATCAGTTCGGAGTGCTGGTCGAATCAGTTCGGAGTGGCTGTGGAATCAGTTCGGAGTGGCTGTGGAATCAGTTTGGAGTGGCTGTGGAATCAGTTCGGAGTGGCTGTGGAATCAGTTCGGAGTTGTGTTGGAATCAGATCGGAGTGGTGGTGGAATCAGTTCGGAGTGGTTGTGGAATCAGTTCGGAGTGGTTGTGGAATCAGTTCGGAGTGGTGGTGGAATCAGTTCGGAGTGGTGGTGGTATCAGTTCAGAGTGGTGGTGAATGAAGTTCAGAGTGGTTGCGGAATTAGTTCAGAGTGGTGCTGAATGAAGTTCGGAGTTGTGGTGGAATCAGTTCGAAGTGGTGGTGGAATCAGTACGGAGTGGTGGTGGAATCAGTTCGGAGTGGTGGTGGAATCAGTTCGGAGTGGTGGTGGAATCAGTTTGGAGTGGTGGTGGAATCAGTTTGGAGTGGTGGTGGAATCAGTTTGGAGTGGTGGTGGAACCAGTTTGGAGTGGTGGTGGATTCAGTTCGGAGTGGTTGTGAATGAAGTTCACAGTGGTGGTGATGGAATCAGTTCGGAGTGGTTGTGGAATTAGTTGGTAGCGGTGCTGGAATCAGTTCAGAGTGGTTGTGGAATCTGTTCAGAATGGTGCTGAATGAAGTTCAGAGTGGTGGTGAAATTAGTTCAGATTGGTGGTGAATGAAGTTCAGAGTGGTTGCGGAATCAGTTCGGAGTGGAGGTGGAATCACTTCGGAGTGCTGGTCGAATCAGTTCGGAGTCCTGTTCGAATCAGTTCGGAGTGGTGGTGGAATCAGTTTGGAGTGGTGGTGAATAAAGTTCAGAATGTTTGTGTAGTCAGTTCGGAATGGAGGTGTAATCAGTTCGGAGTGGTGGTGGAATCAGTTCAGAGTGGTGCTGAATGAAGTTCGGAGTCGTGGTGGAATCAGTTCAGAGTGGTGGTGGAATCAGTTCGGAGTGGTGGGGAATCAGTTCGGACTGGTGCTGGAATCAGTTCGGAGTGGTTGTGGAATCAGTTCGGAGTGGCTGTGGAATCAGTTGAGATTGGTGGTGGAATCTGTTCGGAGTGGCGTGGAATCAGTTTGGAGTGGCTGTGGAATCAGTTCGGAGTTGTGTTGGAATCAGATCAGGGTGGTGGTGGAATCAGTTCAGAGTGCTGGTGGAATCTGTTCAGAGTGGTTGTGGAATCAATTCAGAGTGGAGGTGATGGAATCAGTTCAGTGTGGTTGTGGATTCAGTTCGGTGTTTGTGGAATCAGTTCGGAGTGGTTGTGGAATCAGTTCGTAGTGGTGCTGTAATCAGTTCAGAGAGGTGGTGAATAAAGTTCAGAGTGGTTGTGGAATCTGTTCAGACTGGTGCTGAATGAAGTTCAGAGTGGTGGTGAATGAAGTTCAGAGTGGTGATGGAATCAGTTCAGAGTGGTTGTGGAATCAGTTCAGAGTGGTTGTGGATTCAGTTCGGTGTTTGTGGAATCAGTTCGGAGTGGTTGTTGAATCAGTTCAGAATGGTTGTGGAATCAGTTCGGAATGGTGGTGTAATCAGTTCGGAGTGGTGGTGGAATCAGTTTGGAGTGGTGGTGGAACCAGTTTGGAGTGGTGGTGGATTCAGTTCGGAGTGGTTGTGAATGAAGTTCACAGTGGTGGTGATGGAATCAGTTCGGAGTGGTTGTGGAATTAGTTGGTCGCGGTGCTGGAATCAGTTCAGAGTGGTTGTGGAATCTGTTCAGAATGGTGCTGAATGAGGTTCAGAGTGGTGGTGAAATTAGTTCAGAGTGGTGGTGAATGAAGTTCAGAGTGGTGGTGGAATCAGTTCAGAGTGGTTGCGGAATCAGTTCGGAGTGGAGGTGGAATCACTTCGGAGTGCTGGTCGAATCAGTTCGGAGTGGTGGTGGAATCAGTTTGGAGTGGTGGTGGAATCAGTTCGGAGTGGTGGTGGAATCAGTTCCGAGTGGTGGTGGAATCAGTTCGGAGTGGTGGTGGAATCAGTTCGGAGTGGTGGTGGAATCAGTTCGGAGTGGTGGTGGAATCAGTTCGGAGTTGTGGTGTAATCAGTTCGGAGTGGTAGTGGAATCACTTCAGAGTGGTTGTGGAGTCAGTTCAGAGTAGTTGTGAATGAAGTTCAGAGTGGTGCTGGAATCAGTTCAGAGTGGATGTGGAATCAGTTCAGAGTGGTTGTGGAATCAGTTCAGAGTGGTGGTGGAATCAGTTCGCAGTGGTGGTGGAATCAGTTCAGAATGGTGGTAGAATCAGTTCGGAATGGTGGTGGAATCAGTTCAGAGTGGTGGTGGAATCATTTCAGACTGGTGTTGGAATCATTTCTAAGTGGTGGTGTAATCAGTTTGGAGTGGTGGTGGAATCAGATCAGAGTGGTGCTGAATGAAGTTCGGAGTGGTGGTGGAATCAGTTCAGAGTGGTTGTGGAATCAGTTTGGAGTGGTGGTGGAATCAGTTCAGAGTGGTGGTGGAATCCGTTCGGAGCGGTGGTGGAATCAGTTCGGAGCGGTGGTGTAATCAGTTCGGAGCGGTGGTGTAATCAGTTCGGAGCGGTGGTGTAATCAGTTCGGAGCGGTGGTGTAATTAGTTCGGAGCGGTGGTGGAATCAGTTCGGAGTGGTTGTGGAATCAGTTCAGAGTCGTTGTGAATGAAGTTCAGAGTGGTGGTGGAATCAGTTCAGAGTGGAGGTGGAATCAGTTCGGAGTGCTGGTCGAATCAGTTCGGAGTGGCTGTGGAATCAGTTCGGAGTGGCTGTGGAATCAGTTTGGAGTGGCTGTGGAATCAGTTCGGAGTGGCTGTGGAATCAGTTCGGAGTTGTGTTGGAATCAGATCGGAGTGGTGGTGGAATCAGTTCGGAGTGGTTGTGGAATCAGTTCGGAGTGGTTGTGGAATCAGTTCGGAGTGGTTGTGGAATCAGTTCGGAGTGGTGGTGGAATCAGTTCGGAGTGGTGGTGGTATCAGTTCAGAGTGGTGGTGAATGAAGTTCAGAGTGGTTGCGGAATTAGTTCAGAGTGGTGCTGAATGAAGTTCGGAGTTGTGGTGGAATCAGTTCGAAGTGGTGGTGGAATCAGTACGGAGTGGTGGTGGAATCAGTTCGGAGTGGTGGTGGAATCAGTTCGGAGTGGTGGTGGAATCAGTTTGGAGTGGTGGTGGAATCAGTTTGGAGTGGTGGTGGAATCAGTTTGGAGTGGTGGTGGAACCAGTTTGGAGTGGTGGTGGATTCAGTTCGGAGTGGTTGTGAATGAAGTTCACAGTGGTGGTGATGGAATCAGTTCGGAGTGGTTGTGGAATTAGTTGGTAGCGGTGCTGGAATCAGTTCAGAGTGGTTGTGGAATCTGTTCAGAATGGTGCTGAATGAAGTTCAGAGTGGTGGTGAAATTAGTTCAGATTGGTGGTGAATGAAGTTCAGAGTGGTTGCGGAATCAGTTCGGAGTGGAGGTGGAATCACTTCGGAGTGCTGGTCGAATCAGTTCGGAGTCCTGTTCGAATCAGTTCGGAGTGGTGGTGGAATCAGTTCAGAGTGGTGCTGAATGAAGTTCGGAGTCGTGGTGGAATCAGTTCAGAGTGGTGGTGGAATCAGTTCGGAGTGGTGGGGAATCAGTTCGGACTGGTGCTGGAATCAGTTCGGAGTGGTTGTGGAATCAGTTCGGAGTGGCTGTGGAATCAGTTGAGATTGGTGGTGGAATCTGTTCGGAGTGGCGTGGAATCAGTTGAGACTGGTGGTGGAATCTGTTCGGAGTGGCTGTGGAATCAGTTTGGAGTGGCTGTGGAATCAGTTCGGAGTTGTGTTGGAATCAGATCAGGGTGGTGGTGGAATCAGTTCAGAGTGCTGGTGGAATCTGTTCAGAGTGGTTGTGGAATCAATTCAGAGTGGAGGTGATGGAATCAGTTCAGAGTGGTTGTGGATTCAGTTCGGTGTTTGTGGAATCACTTCGGAGTGGTTGTGGAATCAGTTCGTAGTGGTGCTGTAATCAGTTCAGAGTGGTGGTGAATAAAGTTCAGAGTGGTTGTGGAATCTGTTCAGACTGGTGCTGAATGAAGTTCAGAGTGGTGGTGAATGAAGTTCAGAGTGGTGATGGAATCAGTTCAGAGTGGTTGTGGAATCAGTTCAGAGTGGTTGTGGATTCAGTTCGGTGTTTGTGGAATCAGTTCGGAGTGGTTGTGGAATCAGTTCAGAATGGTGGTGTAATCAGTTCGGAATGGTGGTGGAATCAGTTTGGAGTGGTGGTGGAACCAGTTTGGAGTGGTGGTGGATTCAGTTCGGAGTGGTTGTGAATGAAGTTCACAGTGGTGGTGATGGAATCAGTTCGGAGTGGTTGTGGAATTAGTTGGTAGCGGTGCTGGAATCAGTTCAGAGTGGTTGTGGAATCTGTTCAGAATGGTGCTGAATGAGGTTCAGAGTGGTGGTGAAATTAGTTCAGAGTGGTGGTGAATGAAGTTCAGAGTGGTGGTGGAATCAGTTCAGAGTGGTTGCGGAATCAGTTCGGAGTGGAGGTGGAATCACTTCGGAGTGCTGGTCGAATCAGTTCGGAGTGGTGGTGGAATCAGTTTGGAGTGGTGGTGGAATCAGTTCGGAGTGGTGGTGGAATCAGTTCAGAGTGGTGGTGGAATCAGTTCGGAGTGGTGGTGGAATCAGTTCGGAGTGGTGGTGGAATCAGTTCGGAGTGGTGGTGGAATCAGTTCGGAGTTGTGGTGTAATCAGTTCGGAGTGGTAGTGGAATCAGTTCGGAGTGGTTGTGGAGTCAGTTCAGAGTAGTTGTGAATGAAGTTCAGAGTGGTGCTGGAATCAGTTCAGAGTGGATGTGGAATCAGTTCAGAGTGGTTGTGGAATCAGTTCAGAGTGGTTGTGGAATCAGTTCAGACTGGTGGTGAATGAAGTTCTGAGTGGTGGTGAATGAAGTTCAGTGTAGTTGTGGAATCAGTTCGGAGTTGTGCTGGAATCAGTTCGGAGTGGTTGTGGAATCAGTTCGGAGTGGTTTTGGAATCAGTTCGGAGTGGTGGTGGAATCACTTCGGAGTGCTGGTCGAATCAGTTCGGAGTGCTGGTCGAATCAGTTCGGAGTGCTGGTCGAATCAGTTCGGAGTGGTGGTGGAATCAGTCTGGAGTGGGGGTGAATGAAGTTCAGAATGTTTGTGGAATCAGTTCAGAGTGGTGTTGGAATCATTTCTAAGTGGTGGTGTAATCAGTTGGGAGTGGTGGTGGAATCAGTTCAGAGTGGTGCTGAATGAAGTTCGGAGTGGTGGTGGAATCAGTTCGGAGTGGTGCTGGAATCAGTTCGGAGTGGTGGTGGAATCAGTTCGGAGTGGTGGTGGAATCAGTTCGGAGTGGTGGTGGAATCAGTTCGGAGTGGTGCTGGAATCAGTTCGGAGTGGTTGTGGAATCAGTTCGGAGTGCCTGTGGAATCAGTTGAGACTGGTGGTGGAATCAGTTTGGAGTGGCTGTGGAATCAGTTTGGAGAGGCTGTGGAATCAGTTCGGAGTTGTGTTGGAATCAGATCAGAGTGGTGGTGGAATCAGTTCAGAGTGATGGTGGAATTTGTTCAGAGTGGTTGTGGATTCAGTTCGGTGTTTGTGGAATCAGTTCGGAGTGGTTGTGGAATCAGTTCAGAGTTGTGGTGAATAAAGTTCAGAGTGGTTATTGAATCTGTTCAGACTGGTGCTGAATGAAGTTCAGAGTGGTGGTTGAATCAGTTCAAAGTGGAGGTGGAATCACTTCGGAGTGCTGGTCGAATCAGTTCGGAGTGCTGGTCGAATCAGGTCGGAGTGCTGGTCGAATCAGTTCGGAGTGTTGGTCGAATCAGTTCGGAGTGTTGGTCGAATCAGTTCGGAGTGGTGGTGGAATCAGTTCGGAGTGGTGGTGGAATCATTTCAGAGTGGTGTTGGAATCAGATCAGAGTGGTGTTGGAATCATTTCGAAGTGGTGGTGTAATCAGTTCGGAGTGGTGGTGGAATCAGATCAGAGTGGTGCTGAATGAAGTTCGGAGTGGTGGTGGAATCAGTTCAGAGTGGTGGTTTAATCAGTTCGGAGTGGTGGTGGAATCAGTTCAGAATGGTGGTAGAATCAGTTCGGAATGGTGGTGGAATCAGTTCAGAGTGGTGGTGGAATCATTTCATACTGGTGTTGGAATCATTTCTAAGTGGTGGTGTAATCAGTTCGGAGTGGTGGTGGAATCAGTTCGGAGTGGTGGTGGAATCAGTTCGGAGCGGTGGTGGAATCAGTTCAGAGCGGTGGTGGAATCAGTTCGGAGCGGTGGTGGAATCAGTTCGGAGCGGTGGTGTAATCAGTTCGGAGCGGTGGTGTAATCAGTTCGGAGTGGTGGTGGAATCAGTTCGGAGTGGTGGTGGAATCTGTTCGGAGTGGTGGTGGAATCAGTTCGGAGTGGTTGTGGAATCAGTTCGGAGTCGTTGTGAATGAAGTTCAGAGTGGTGGTGGAATCAGTTCAGAGTGGAGGTGGAATCAGTTCGGAGTGCTGGTCGAATCAGTTCGGAGTGCTGGTCGAATTAGTTCGGAGTGGCTGTGGAATCAGTTCGGAGTGGCTGTGGAATCAGTTTGGAGTGGCTGTGGAATCAGTTCGGAGTGGCTGTGGAATCAGTTCGGAGTTCTGTTGGAATCAGATCGGAGTGGTGGTGGAATCAGTTCGGAGTGGTTGTGGAATCAGTTCGGAGTGGTTGTGGAATCAGTTCGGAGTGGTGGTGGAATCAGTTCGGAGTGGTGGTGGAATCAGTTCGGAGTGGTGGTGAATGAAGTTCAGAGTGGTTGCGGAATTAGTTCAGAGTGGTGCTGAATGAAGTTCGGAGTTGTGGTGGAATCAGTTCGAAGTGGTGGTGGAATCAGTACGGAGTGGTGGTGGAATCAGTTCGGAGTGGTGGTGGAATCAGTTCGGAGTTGTGGTGTAATCAGTTCGGAGTGGTAGTGGAATCAGTTCAGAGTGGTTGTGGAGTCATTTCAGAGTAGTTGTGAATGAAGTTCAGAGTGGTGCTGGAATCAGTTCAGAGTGGATGTGGAATCAGTTCAGAGTGGTTGTGGAATCAGTTCAGAGTGGTTGTGGAATCACTTCAGACTGGTGGTGAATGAAGTTCTGAGTGGTGGTGAATGAAGTTCAGTGTGGTTGTGGAATCAGTTCGGAGTTGTGCTGGAATCAGTTCGGAGTGGTTGTGGAATCAGTTCGGAGTGGTTTTGGAATCAGTTCGGAGTGGTGGTGGAATCAGTTCGGAGTGGTGGTGGAATCAGTTTCAGAGTGGTGGTGAATGAAGTTCAGAGTGGTTGCGGAATTAGTTCAGAGTGGTGCTGAATGAAGTTCGGAGTGGTGGTGGGATCAGTTCGAAGTGGTGGTGAAATCAGTACGGAGTGGTGGTGAAATCAGTTCGGAGTGGTGGTGGAATCAGATCGGAGTGGTGGTGGAATCAGTTCGGAGTGGTGGTGGAATCAGTTTGGAGTGGTGGTGGAAGCAGTTTGGAGTGGTGGTGGATTCAGTTCGGAGTGGTTGTGAATGAAGTTCACAGTGGTGGTGATGGAATCAGTTCGGAGTGGTTGTGGAATTAGTTGGTAGCGGTGCTGGAATCAGTTCAGAGTGGTTGTGGAATCTGTTCAGAATGGTGCTGAATGAGGTTCAGAGTGGAGGTGAAATTAGTTCAGAGTGGTGGTGAATGAAGTTCAGAGTGGTGGTGGAATCAGTTCGGAGTGGCTGTGGAATCAGTTTGGAGTGGCTGTGGAATCAGTTCGGAGTGGCTGTGGAATCAGTTCGGAGTTCTGTTGGAATCAGATCGGAGTGGTGGTGGAATCAGTTCGGAGTGGTTGTGGAATCAGTTCGGAGTGGTTGTGGAATCAGTTCGGAGTGGTGGTGGAATCAGTTCGGAGTGGTGGTGGAATCAGTTCGGAGTGGTGGTGAATGAAGTTCAGAGTGGTTGCGGAATTAGTTCAGAGTGGTGCTGAATGAAGTTCGGAGTTGTGGTGGAATCAGTTCGAAGTGGTGGTGGAATCAGTACGGAGTGGTGGTGGAATCAGTTCGGAGTGGTGGTGGAATCAGTTCGGAGTTGTGGTGTAATCAGTTCGGAGTGGTAGTGGAATCAGTTCAGAGTGGTTGTGGAGTCATTTCAGAGTAGTTGTGAATGAAGTTCAGAGTGGTGCTGGAATCAGTTCAGAGTGGATGTGGAATCAGTTCAGAGTGGTTGTGGAATCAGTTCAGAGTGGTTGTGGAATCAGTTCAGAGTGGTTGTGGAATCACTTCAGACTGGTGGTGAATGAAGTTCTGAGTGGTGGTGAATGAAGTTCAGTGTGGTTGTGGAATCAGTTCGGAGTTGTGCTGGAATCAGTTCGGAGTGGTTGTGGAATCAGTTCGGAGTGGTTTTGGAATCAGTTCGGAGTGGTGGTGGAATCAGTTCGGAGTGGTGGTGGAATCAGTTTCAGAGTGGTGGTGAATGAAGTTCAGAGTGGTTGCGGAATTAGTTCAGAGTGGTGCTGAATGAAGTTCGGAGTGGTGGTGGGATCAGTTCGAAGTGGTGGTGAAATCAGTACGGAGTGGTGGTGAAATCAGTTCGGAGTGGTGGTGGAATCAGATCGGAGTGGTGGTGGAATCAGTTCGGAGTGGTGGTGGAATCAGTTTGGAGTGGTGGTGGAAGCAGTTTGGAGTGGTGGTGGATTCAGTTCGGAGTGGTTGTGAATGAAGTTCACAGTGGTGGTGATGGAATCAGTTCGGAGTGGTTGTGGAATTAGTTGGTAGCGGTGCTGGAATCAGTTCAGAGTGGTTGTGGAATCTGTTCAGAATGGTGCTGAATGAGGTTCAGAGTGGAGGTGAAATTAGTTCAGAGTGGTGGTGAATGAAGTTCAGAGTGGTGCTGGAATCAGTTCAGAGTGGTTGCGGAATCAGTTCGGAGTGGAGGTGGAATCACTTCGGAGTGCTGGTCGAATCAGTTCGGAGTGCTGGTCGAATCAGTTCGGAGTGCTGGTCGAATCAGTTCGGAGTGGTGGTGGAATCAGTCTGGAGTGGGGGTGAATGAAGTTCAGACTGTTTGTGGAATCAGTTCAGAGTGGTGTTGGAATCATTTCTAAGTGGTGGTGTAATCAGTTGGGAGTGGTGGTGGAATCAGTTCAGAGTGGTGCTGAATGCAGTTCGGAGTGGTGGTGGAATCAGTTCGGAGTGGTGCTGGAATCAGTTCGGAGTGGTGGTGGAATCAGTTCGGAGTGGTGGTGGAATCAGTTCGGAGTGGTGGTGGAATCAGTTCGGAGTGGTGCTGGAATCAGTTCGGAGTGGTTGTGGAATCAGTTCGGAGTGCCTGTGGAATCAGTTGAGACTGGTGGTGGAATCAGTTTGGAGTGGCTGTGGAATCAGTTCGGAGTTGTGTTGGAATCAGATCAGTGGTGGTGGAATCAGTTCAGAGTGGTGGTGGAATTTGTTCAGAGTGGTTGTGGATTCAGTTCGGTGTTTGTGGAATCAGTTCGGAGTGGTTGTGCAATCAGTTCAGAGTTGTGGTGAATAAAGTTCAGAGTGGTTATTGAATCTGTTCAGACTGGTGCTGAATGAAGTTCAGAGTGGTGGATGAATCAGTACAAAGTGGAGGTGGAATCACTTCGGAGTGCTGGTCGAATCAGTTCGGAGTGCTGGTCGAATCAGTTCGGAGTGTTGGTCGAATCAGTTCGGAGTGTTGGTCGAATCAGTTCGGAGTGGTGGTGGAATCAGTTCGGAGTGGTGGTGGAATCATTTCAGAGTGGTGTTGGAATCAGATCAGAGTGGTGTTGGAATCATTTCGAAGTGGTGGTGTAATCAGTTCGGAGTGGTGGTGGAATCAGATCAGAGTGGTGCTGAATGAAGTTCGGAGTGGTGGTGGAATCAGTTCAGAGTGGTGGTTTAATCAGTTCGGAGTGGTGGTGGAATCAGTTCAGAATGGTGGTAGAATCAGTTCGGAATGGTGGTGGAATCAGTTCAGAGTGGTGGTGGAATCATTTCATACTGGTGTTGGAATCATTTCTAAGTGGTGGTGTAATCAGTTCGGAGTGGTGGTGGAATCAGATCAGAGTGGTGCTGAATGAAGTTCGGAGTGGTGGTGGAATCAGTTCATTGTGGTGGTGGAATCAGTTCGGAGTGGTGGTGGAATCAGTTCGGAGTGGTGGTGGAATCAGTTCAGAGTGGTGGTGGAATCAGTTCGGAGCGGTGGTGGAATCAGTTCAGAGCGGTGGTGGAATCAGTTCGGAGCGGTGGTGGAATCAGTTCGGAGCGGTGGTGTAATTAGTTCGGAGCGGTGGTGTAATCAGTTCGGAGTGGTGGTGGAATCAGTTCGGAGTGGTGGTGGAATCAGTTCGGAGTGGTTGTGGAATCAGTTCAGAGTCGTTGTGAATGAAGTTCAGAGTGGTGGTGGAATCAGTTCAGAGTGGAGGTGGAATCAGTTCGGAGTGCTGGTCGAATCAGTTCGGAGTGCTGGTCGAATCAGTTCGGAGTGGCTGTGGAATCAGTTCGGAGTGGCTGTGGAATCAGTTTGGAGTGGCTGTGGAATCAGTTCGGAGTGGCTGTGGAATCAGTTCGGAGTTCTGTTGGAATCAGATCGGAGTGGTGGTGGAATCAGTTCGGTGTGGTTGTGGAATCAGTTCGGAGTGGTTGTGGAATCAGTTCGGAGTGGTGGTGGAATCAGTTCGGAGTGGTGGTGGAATCAGTTCAGAGTGGTGGTGAATGAAGTTCAGAGTGGTTGCGGAATTAGTTCAGAGTGGTGCTGAATGAAGTTCGGAGTTGTGGTGGAATCAGTTCGAAGTGGTGGTGGAATCAGTACGGAGTGGTGGTGGAATCAGTTCGGAGTGGTGGTGGAATCAGTTTGGAGTGGTGGTGGAATCAGTTTGGAGTGGTGGTGGAATTAGTTTGGAGTGGTGGTGGAATCAGTTTGGAGTGGTGGTGGAACCAGTTTGGAGTGGTGGTGGATTCAGTTCGGAGTGGTTGTGAATGAAGTTCACAGTGGTGGTGATGGAATCAGTTCGGAGTGGTTGTGGAATTAGTTGGTAGCATTGCTGGAATCAGTTCAGTGTGGTTGTGGAATCTGTTCAGAATGGTGCTGAATGAAGTTCAGAGTGGTGGTGAAATTAGTTCAGAGTGGTGGTGAATGAAGTTCAGAGTGGTTGAGGAATCAGTTCGGAGTGGAGGTGGAATCACTTCGGAGTGCTGGTCGAATCAGTTCGGAGTGCTGTTCGAATCAGTTCGGAGTGGTGGTGGAATCAGTTTGGAGTGGTGGTGAATGAAGTTCAGAATGTTTGTGTAGTCAGTTCGGAATGGTGGTGTAATCAGTTCGGAGTGGAGGTGGAATCAGTTCAGAGTGGTGCTGAATGAAGTTCGGAGTCGTGGTGGAATCAGTTCAGAGTGGTGGTGGAATCAGTTCGGAGTGGTGGGGAATCAGTTCGGAGTGGTGCTGGAATCAGTTCGGAGTGGTTGTGGAATCAGTTCGGAGTGGCTGTGGAATCAGTTGAGATTGGTGGTGGAATCTGTTCGGAGTGGCGTGGAATCAGTTGAGACTGGTGGTGGAATCTGTTCGGAGTGGCTGTGGAATCAGTTTGGAGTGGCTGTGGAATCAGTTCGGAGTTGTGTTGGAATCAGATCAGGGTGGTGGTGGAATCAGTTCAGAGTGCTGGTGGAATCTGTTCAGAGTGGTTGTGGAATCAATTCAGAGTGGAGGTGATGGAATCAGTTCAGAGTGGTTGTGGATTCAGTTCGGTGTTTGTGGAATCAGTTCGGAGTGGTTGTGGTATCAGTTCGTAGTGGTGCTGGAATCAGTTCAGAGTGGTGGTGAATAAAGTTCAGAGTGGTTGTGGAATGTGTTCAGACTGGTGCTGAATGAAGTTCAGAGTGGTGGTGAATGAAGTTCAGAGTGGTGATGGAATCCGTTCAGAGTGGTTGTGGAATCAGTTCAGAGTGGTTGTGGATTCAGTTCGTTGTTTGTGGAATCAGTTCGGAGTGGTTGTTGAATCAGTTCAGAATGGTTGTGGAATCAGTTCGGAATGGTGGTGTAATCAGTTCGGAGTGGTGGTGGAATCAGTTTGGAGTGGTGGTGGAACCAGTTTGGAGTGGTGGTGGATTCAGTTCGGAGTGGTTGTGAATGAAGTTCACAGTGGTGGTGATGGAATCAGTTCGGAGTGGTTGTGGAATTAGTTGGTAGCGGTGCTGGAATCAGTTCAGAGTGGTTGTGGAATCTGTTCAGAATGGTGCTGAATGAGGTTCAGAGTGGTGGTGAAATTAGTTCAGAGTGGTGGTGAATGAAGTTCAGAGTGGTGGTGGAATCAGTTCAGAGTGGTTGCGGAATCAGTTCGGAGTGGAGGTGGAATCACTTCGGAGTGCTGGTCGAATCAGTTCGGAGTGGTGGTAGAATCAGTTCGGAGTGGTGGTGGAATCAGTTTGGAGTGGGGGTGAATGAAGTTCAGAATGTTTGTGGAATCAGTTCAGAGTGGTGGTGGAATCAGTTCGGAGTGGTAGTGGAATCAGTTCGGAGTGGTTGTGGAATCAGTTCAGAGTGGTGGTGGAATCAGTTCGGAGTGGTTGTGGAATCAGTTCGGAGTGGTTTTGGAATCAGTTCGGAGTGGTTGTGGAATCAGTTCAGAGTGGTGGTGAATGAAGTTCAGAGTGGTTGCGGAATTAGTTCAGAGTGGTGCTGAATGAAGTTCGGAGTGGTGGTGGAATCAGTTCGAAGTGGCTGTGGAATCAGTTCGGAGTTGTGTTGGAATCAGATCGGAGTGGTGGTGGAATCAGTTCGGAGTGGCTGTGGAATCAGTTCGGAGTTGTGTTGGAATCAGATCGGAGTGGTGGTGGAATCAGTTCGGAGTGGTTGTGGAATCAGTTCGGAGTGGTGGTGGAATCAGTTCGGAGTGGTGGTGGAATCAGATCAGAGTGGTGGTGAATGAAGTTCAGAGTGGTTGCGGAATTAGTTCAGAGTGGTGCTGAATGAAGTTCGGAGTGGTGGTGGAATCAGTTCGAAGTGGTGGTGGAATCAGTACGGAGTGGTGGTGGAATCAGTTCGGAGTGGTGGTGGAATCAGTTCGGAGTGGTGGTGGAATCAGTTCGGAGTGGTGGTGGAATCAGTTCGGAATGGTGGTGGAATCAGTTCCGAGTGGTGGTGGAATCATTTCAGAGTGGTGTTGGAATCATTTCTAAGTGGTGGTGTAATCAGTTCGGAGTGGCTGTGGAATCAGTTCGGAGTGGCTGTGGAATCAGTTCGGAGTGGCTGTGGAATCAGTTCGGAGTTGTGTTGGAATCAGATCCGAGTGGTGGTGGAATCAGTTCGGAGTGGTTGTGGAATCAGTTCGGAGTGGTTGTGGAATCAGTTCGGAGTGGTGGTGGAATCAGTTCGGAGTGGTGGGGGAATCAGTTCAGAGTGGTGGTGAATGAAGTTCAGAGTGGTTGCGGAATTAGTTCAGAGTGGTGCTGAAAGAAGTTCGGAGTGGTGGTGGAATCAGTTCGAAGTGGTGGTGGAATCAGTACGGAGTGGTGGTGGAATCAGTTCGGAGTGGTGGTGGAATCAGTTTGGAGTGGTGGTAGAATCAGTTTGGAGTGGTGGTGAATGAAGTTCAGAGTGGTTGTGGAATTAGTTCAGAGTGGTGCTGAATGAAGTTCGGAGTGGTGGTGGAATCAGTTCGAAGTGGTGGTGGAATCAGTTCGAAGTTGTGGTGAAATCAGTACGGAGTGGTGGTGGAATCAGTTCGGAGTGGTGGTGGAATCAGTTCGGAGTGGTGGTGGAATCAGTTCGGAGTGGTGGTGGAATCAGTTTGGAGTGGTGTTGGAACCAGTTTGGAGTGGTGGTGGATTCAGTTCGGAGTCGTTGTGAATGAAGTTCACAGTGGTGGTGATGGAATCAGTTCGGAGTGTTGTGGAATTAGTTGGTAGCGGTGCTGGAATCAGTTCAGAGTGGTTGTGGAATCTGTTCAGAGTGGTGCTGAATGAGGTTCAGAGTGGTGGTGAAATTAGTTCAGAGTGGTGGTGAATGAAGTTCAGAGTGGTGGTGGAATCAGTTCAGAGTGGTTGCGGAATCAGTTCGGAGTGGAGGTGGAATCACTTCGGAGTGCTGGTCGAATCAGTTCGGAGTGCTGGTCGAATCAGTTCAGAGTGGTGGTGGAATCATTTCAGAGTGGTGTTGGAATCATTTCTAAGTGGTGGTGTAATCAGTTCGGAGTGGTGGTGAATAAAGTTCAGAGTGGTTGTGGAATCTGTTCAGACTGGTGCTGAATGAAGTTCAGAGTGGTGGTTGAATCAGTTCGGAGTGGTGGTGGAATCAGTTCGGAGTGGTGCTGGAATCAGTTCGGAGTGGTTGTGGAATCAGTTCGGAGTGGCTGTGGAATCAGTTGAGACTGGTGGTGGAATCTGTTCGGAGTGGTGGTGGAATCAGTTCAGAGTGGTGGTGGAATTTGTTCAGAGTGGTTGTGGAATCAATTCAGAGTGGAGGTGATGGAATCAGTTCAGAGTGGTTGTGGATTCAGTTCGGTGTTTGTGGAATCAGTTCGGAGTGGTTGTGGAATCAGTTCGATGTGGTGCTGGAATCAGTTCAGAGTTGTGGTGAATAAAGTTCAGAGTGGTTGTGGAATCTGTTGAGACTGGTGCTGAATGAAGTTCAGAGTGGTGGTTGAATCAGTTCAAAGTGGAGGTGGAATCAGTTCGGAGTGCTAGTCGAATCAGTTCGGAGTGCTGGTAGAATCAGTTCGGAGTGCTGGTCGAATCAGTTCGGAGTGCTGGTCGAATCAGTTCGGAGTGGTGGTGGAATCAGTTCGGAATGGTGGTGGAATCAGTTCAGAGTGGTGGTGGAATCATTTCAGAGTGGTGTTGGAATCATTTCTAAGTGGTGGTGTAATCAGTACGGAGTGCTGGTCGAATCAGTTCGGAGTGGTAGTGGAATCAGTTCGGAGTGGCTGTGGAATCAGTTCGGAGTGGCTGTGGAATCAGTTCGGAGTTGTGTTGGAATCAGATCGGAGTGGTGTTGGAATCATTTCGAAGTGGTGGTGTAATCAGTTCGGAGTGGTGGTGGAATCAGATCAGAGTGGTACTGAATGAAGTTCGGAGTGGTGGTGGAATCAGTTCAGAGTGGTGGTTTAATCAGTTCGGAGTGGTGGTGGAATCAGTTCAGAATGGTGGTAGAATCAGTTCGGAATGGTGGTGGAATCAGTTCAGAGTGGTGGTGGAATCATTTCATACTGGTGTTGGAATCATTTCTAAGTGGTGGTGTAATCAGTTCGGAGTGGTGGTGGAATCAGATCAGAGTGGTGCTGAATGAAGTTCGGAGTGGTGGTGGAATCAGTTCAGAGTGGTGGTGGAATCAGTTCGGAGTGGTGGTGGAATCAGTTCGGAGTGGTGGTGGAATCAGTTCATAGTGGTGGTGGAATCAGTTCGGAGCGGTGGTGGAATCAGTTCAGAGCGGTGGTGGAATCAGTTCGGAGCGGTGGTGGAATCAGTTCGGAGCGGTGGTGTAATTAGTTCGGAGCGGTGGTATAATCAGTTCGGAGTGGTGGTGGAATCAGTTCGGAGTGGTGGTGGAATCAGTTCGGAGTGGTGGTGGAATCAGTTCGGAGTGGTTGTGGAATCAGTTCAGAGTCGTTGTGAATGAAGTTCAGAGTGGTGGTGGAATCAGTTCAGAGTGGAGGTGGAATCAGTTCGGAGTGCTGGTCGAATCAGTTCGGAGTGCTGGTCGAATCAGTTCGGAGTGGCTGTGGAATCAGTTCGGAGTGGCTGTGGAATCAGTTTGGAGTGGCTGTGGAATCAGTTCGGAGTGGCTGTGGAATCAGTTCGGAGTTCTGTTGGAATCAGATCGGAGTGGTGGTGGAATCAGTTCGGAGTGGTTGTGGAATCAGTTCGGAGTGGTTGTGGAATCAGTTCGGAGTGGTTGTGGAATCAGTTCGGAGTGGTGGTGGAATCAGTTCGGAGTGGTGGTGGAATCAGTTCAGAGTGGTGGTGAATGAAGTTCATAGTGGTTGCGGAATTAGTTCAGAGTGGTGCTGAATGAAGTTCGGAGTTGTGGTGGAATCAGTTCGAAGTGGTGGTGGAATCAGTACGGAGTGGTGGTGGAATCAGTTCGGAGTGGTGGTGGAATCAGTTTGGAGTGGTGGTGGAATCAGTTTGGAGTGGTGGTGGAATCAGTTTGGAGTGGTGGTGGAATCAGTTTGGAGTGGTGGTGGAACCAGTTTGGAGTGGTGGTGGATTCAGTTCGGAGTGGTTGTGAATGAAGTTCACAGTGGTGGTGATGGAATCAGTTCGGAGTGGTTGTTGAATTAGTTGGTAGCGTTGCTGGAATCAGTTCAGAGTGGTTGTGGAATCTGTTCAGAATGGTGCTGAATGAAGTTCAGAGTGGTGGTGAAATTAGTTCAGAGTGGTTGTGGAATCACTTCGGAGTGCTGGTCGAATCAGTTCGGAGTGCTGTTCGAATCAGTTCGGAGTGGTGGTGGAATCAGTTTGGAGTGGTGGTGAATGAAGTTCAGAATGTTTGTGTAGTCAGTTCGGAATGGTGGTGTAATCAGTTCGGAGTGGAGGTGGAATCAGTTCAGAGTGGTGCTGAATGAAGTTCGGAGTCGTGGTGGAATCAGTTCAGAGTGGTGGTGGAATCAGTTCGGAGTGGTGGGGAATCAGTTCGGAGTGGTGGTGGAATCAGTTCAGAATGGTGGTAGAATCAGTTCGGAATGGTGGTGGAATCAGTTCAGAGTGGTGGTGGAATCATTTCATACTGGTGTTGGAATCATTTCTAAGTGGTGGTGTAATCAGTTCGGAGTGGTGGTGGAATCAGATCAGAGTGGTGCTGAATGAAGTTCGGAGTGGTGGTGGAATCAGTTCAGAGTGGTGGTGGAATCAGTTCGGAGTGGTGGTGGAATCAGTTCGGAGTGGTGGTGGAATCAGTTCGGAGTGGTGGTGGAATCAGTTCATAGTGGTGGTGGAATCAGTTCGGAGCGGTGGTGGAATCAGTTCGGAGCGGTGGTGGAATCAGTTCAGAGCGGTGGTGGAATCAGTTCGGAGCGGTGGTGGAATCAGTTCGGAGCGGTGGTGTAATTAGTTCGGAGCGGTGGTATAATCAGTTCGGAGTGGTGGTGGAATCAGTTCGGAGTGGTGGTGGAATCAGTTCGGAGTGGTGGTGGAATCAGTTCGGAGTGGTTGTGGAATCAGTTCAGAGTCGTTGTGAATGAAGTTCAGAGTGGTGGTGGAATCAGTTCAGAGTGGAGGTGGAATCAGTTCGGAGTGGCATGGAATCAGTTGAGACTGGTGGTGGAATCTGTTCGGAGTGGCTGTGGAATCAGTTCGGAGTTGTGTTGGAATCAGATCAGGGTGGTGGTGGAATCAGTTCAGAGTGCTGGTGGAATCTGTTCAGAGTGGTTGTGGAATCAATTCAGAGTGGAGGTGATGGAATCAGTTCAGAGTGGTTGTGGATTCAGTTCGGTGTTTGTGGAATCAGTTCGGAGTGGTTGTGGAATCAGTTCGTAGTGGTGCTGGAATCAGTTCAGAGTGGTGGTGAATAAAGTTCAGAGTGGTTGTGGAATGTGTTCAGACTGGTGCTGAATGAAGTTCAGAGTGGTGGTGAATGAAGTTCAGAGTGGTGATGGAATCCGTTCAGAGTGGTTGTGGAATCAGTTCAGAGTGGTTGTGGATTCAGTTCGTTGTTTGTGGAATCAGTTCGGAGTGGTTGTTGAATCAGTTCAGAATGGTTGTGGAATCAGTTCGGAATGGTGGTGTAATCAGTTCGGAGTGGTGGTGGAATCAGTTTGGAGTGGTGGTGGAACCAGTTTGGAGTGGTGGTGGATTCAGTTCGGAGTGGTTGTGAATGAAGTTCACAGTGGTGGTGATGGAATCAGTTCGGAGTGGTTGTGGAATTAGTTGGTAGCGGTGCTGGAATCAGTTCAGAGTGGTTGTGGAATCTGTTCAGAATGGTGCTGAATGAGGTTCAGATTGGTGGTGAAATTAGTTCAGAGTGGTGGTGAATGAAGTTCAGAGTGGCTGTGGAATCAGTTCAGAGTGGTTGCGGAATCAGTTCGGAGTGGAGGTGGAATCACTTCGGAGTGCTGGTCGAATCAGTTCGGAGTGGTGGTAGAATCAGTTCGGAGTGGTGGTGGAATCAGTTTGGAGTGGGGGTGAATGAAGTTCAGAATGTTTGTGGAATCAGTTCAGAGTGGTTGTTGAATCAGTTCAGAATTGTTGTGGAATCAGTTCGGAGTGGTGGTGGAATCATTTCAGAGTGGTGTTGGAATCATTTCTAAGTGGTGGTGTAATCAGTTCGGAGTGGCTGTGGAATCAGTTCGGAGTGGCTGTGGAATCAGTTCGGAGTGGCTGTGGAATCAGTTCGGAGTTGTGTTGGAATCAGATCCGAGTGGTGGTGGAATCAGTTCGGAGTGGTTGTGGAATCAGTTCGGAGTGGTTGTGGAATCAGTTCGGAGTGGTGGTGGAATCAGTTCGGAGTGGTGGGGGAATCAGTTCAGAGTGGTGGTGAATGAAGTTCAGAGTGGTTGCGGAATTAGTTCAGAGTGGTGCTGAAAGAAGTTCGGAGTGGTGGTGGAATCAGTTCGAAGTGGTGGTGGAATCAGTACGGAGTGGTGGTGGAATCAGTTCGGAGTGGTGGTGGAATCAGTTTGGAGTGGTGGTGGAATCAGTTTGGAGTGGTGGTGGAATCAGTTTGGAGTGGTGGTGAATGAAGTTCAGAGTGGTTGTGGAATTAGTTCAGAGTGGTGCTGAATGAAGTTCGGAGTGGTGGTGGAATCAGTTCGAAGTGGTGGTGGAATCAGTTCGAAGTGGTGGTGGAATCAGTTCGGAGTGGTGGTGGAATCAGTTCGGAGTGGTGGTGGAATCAGTTCGGAGTGGTGGTGGAATCAGTTCGGAGTGGTGGTGGAATCAGTTTGGAGTGGTGTTGGAACCAGTTTGGAGTGGTGGTGGATTCAGTTCGGAGTCGTTGTGAATGAAGTTCACAGTGGTGGTGATGGAATCAGTTCGGAGTGTTGTGGAATTAGTTGTTAGCGGTGCTGGAATCAGTTCAGAGTGGTTGTGGAATCTGTTCAGAGTGGTGCTGAATGAGGTTCAGAGTGGTGGTGAAATTAGTTCAGAGTGGTGGTGAATGAAGTTCAGAGTGGTGGTGGAATCAGTTCAGAGTGGTTGCGGAATCAGTTCGGAGTGGAGGTGGAATCACTTCGGAGTGCTGGTCGAATCAGTTCGGAGTGCTGTTCGAATCAGTTCAGAGTGGTGGTGGAATCATTTCAGAGTGGTGTTGGAATCATTTCTAAGTGGTGGTGTAATCAGTTCGGAGTGGTGGTGAATAAAGTTCAGAGTGGTTGTGGAATCTGTTCAGACTGGTGCTGAATGAAGTTCAGAGTGGTGGTTGAATCAGTTCGGAGTGGTGGTGGAATCAGTTCGGAGTGGTGCTGGAATCAGTTCGGAGTGGTTGTGGAATCAGTTCGGAGTGGCTGTGGAATCAGTTGAGACTGGTGGTGGAATCTGTTCGGAGTGGTGGTGGAATCAGTTCAGAGTGGTGGTGGAATCTGTTCAGAGTGGTTGTGGAATCAATTCAGAGTGGAGGTGATGGAATCAGTTCAGAGTGGTTGTGGATTCAGTTCGGTGTTTGTGGAATCAGTTCGGAGTGGTTGTGGAATCAGTTCGTTGTGGTGCTGGAATCAGTTCAGAGTTGTGGTGAATAAAGTTCAGAGTGGTTGTGGAATCTGTTGAGACTGGTGCTGAATGAAGTTCAGAGTGGTGGTTGAATCAGTTCAAAGTGGAGGTGGAATCACTTCGGAGTGCTAGTCGAATCAGTTCGGAGTGCTGGTAGAATCAGTTCGGAGAGCTGGTCGAATCAGTTCGGAGTGCTGGTCGAATCAGTTCAGAGTGGTGGTGGAATCAGTTCGGAATGGTGGTGGAATCAGTTCAGAGTGGTGGTGGAATCATTTCAGAGTGGTGTTGGAATCATTTCTAAGTGGTGGTGTAATCAGTTCGGAGTGCTGGTCGAATCAGTTCGGAGTGGTAGTGGAATCAGTTCGGAGTGGCTGTGGAATCAGTTCGGAGTTGTGTTGGAATCAGATCGGAGTGGTGGTGGAATCAGTTCGGAGTGGTTGTGGAATCAGTTCGGAGTGGTTGTGGAATCAGTTCGGAGTGGTTGTGGAATCAGTTCGGAGCGGTGGTGTAATCAGTTCGGAGCGGTGGTGTAATTAGTTCGGATTGGTGGTGGAATCAGATCGGAGTGGTTGTGGAATCAGTTCAGAGTCGTTGTGAATGAAGTTCAGAGTCGTTGTGAATGAAGTTCAGAGTGGTGGTGGAATCAGATCAGAGTGGAGGTGGAATCACTTCGGAGTGCTAGTCGAATCCGTTCGGAGTGCTGGTCGAATCAGTTCGGAGTGGCTGTGGAATCAGTTCGGAGTAGCTGTGGAATCAGTTCGGAGTGGCTGTGGAATCAGTTCGGAGTTGTGTTGGAATCAGATCTGAGTGGTGGTGGAATCAGTTCGGAGTGGTGGTGGAATCAGTTCGGAGTGGTGGTGGAATCAGTTCAGAGTGGTGGTGAATGAAGTTCAGAGTGGTTGCGGAATTAGTTCAGAGTGGTGCTGAATGAAGTTCGGAGTGGTGGTGGAATCAGTTCGAAGTGGTGGTGGAATCAGTACGGAGTGGTGGTGGAATCAGTTCGGAGTGCTGGTGGAATCAGTTTGGAGTGGTGGTGGAATCAGTTTGGAGTGGTGGTGGAATCAGTTTGGAGTGGTGGTGTAATCAGTTCGGAGCGGTGGTGTAATTAGTTCGGAGTGGTGGTGGAATCAGTTCGGAGTGGTTGTGAATGAAGTTCACAGTGGTGGTGATGGAATCAGTTCGGAGTGGTTGTGGAATTAGTTGGTAGCGGTGCTGGAATCAGTTCAGAGTGGTTGTGGAATCTGTTCAGAATGGTGCTGAATGAAGTTCAGAGTGGTGGTGAAATTAGTTCAGAGTGGTGGTGAATGAAGTTCAGAGTGTTGGTGGAATCAGTTGAGAGTGTTGGTGGAATCAGTTGAGAGTGTTGGTGGAATCAGTTCGGAGTGGTGGTGGAATCAGTTCGGAGTGGTTGTGAATGAAGTTCGGAGTGTTGGTGGAATCAGTTGAGAGTGTTGGTGGAATCAATTGAGAGTGTTGGTGGAATCAGTTCGGAGTGGTGGTGGAATCAGTTCGGAGTGGCGGTGGAATCAGTTCGGAGTGGCGGTGGATCAGCTGAGAGTGGCGGTGGAATCAGCTGAGAGTGCCGGTGGAATCAGCTGAGAGTGCCGGTGGAATCAGTTCGGAGTGGTGGTGAATGATGTTCGGAGTGGTGGTGGAATCAGTTCAGAGTGGTGTTAGAATCATTTCTGAGTGGTTGTGTAATCAGTTCGGAGTGGTGGTGGATTCAGTTCAGAGTGGTGGAGGAATCTGTTCGGAGTGATTGTGAAATCAGTTCGGAGTGGTTGTGGAATCAGTTCGGAGTGGTGGTGGAATCTGTTCGGAGTGGTTGTGGAATCAGTTCGGAGTGGTGGTGGAATCAGTTCGGAGTGGCGGTGGAATCAGCTGAGAGTGGTGGTGGAATCAGCTGAGAGTGGTGGTGGAATCAGTTGAGAGTGGCGGTGGAATCAGTTAAGAGTGGTTCTGTAATCAGTTCAGAGTGGTGGTGGAATGAGTTCAGATTGGTTGTGGAATCAGTTCGGAGTGGTGGTGAATGAAGTTCGGAGTGCTGGTTGAATAAGTTCAGAGTGGTGGTGTAATTAGTTCAGAATTGCTGTGGAATCGGTTCAGAGTGGTTGTGGAATCGGTTCAGAGTTGTTGTGGAATCAGTTCGGAGTGGTGGTGGAATCAGTTCGGAGTGGTGGTGGAATCAGTTCAGAGTGGAGGTGGAATCAGTTCAGAGTGGTTGTTGAATCAGTTCAGAGTGGTGGTGGAATCTGTTCAGAGTGGTGGTGGAATCAGTTCGGAGTGGTGATGGAATCATTTCGGAGTGGTGGTGGAATCAGTTCGGAGTGGTTGTGGAATCAGTGCGGAGTGTTTGTGGAATTAGTTCGGAGTGGTTGTGAATGAAGTTCGGAGTGGTGGTGGAATCAGTTCGGAGTGGTGGTGGAATCTGTTCGGAGTGGTGGTGGAATCAGTTCGGAGTTGTGGTGTAATCAGCTGAGAGTGGCGGTGGAATCAGTTCAGAGTGGTTGTGGAATCGGTTCAGAGTTGTTGTGGAATCAGTTCAGAGTGGTTGTTGAATCAGTTCAGAGTGGTGGTGGAATCTGTTCAGACCGGTGGTGAATGAAGTTCAGAGTGGTGGTAGAATCAGTTCGGAGTGGTGGTGGAATCTGTTCAGACCGGTGGTGAATGAAGTTCAGAGTGGTGGTGAATGAGTTTGGAGTGGTTGTAGAATCAGTTCGGAGTGGTGGTGGAATCATTTTGGCGTGGTGGTGAATGAAGTTCAAAATGGTTGTGGAATCAGTTCGGAGTTGTGGTGGAATCAGTTCAGAGTGGTGGTGGAATCAGTTCAGAGTGGTGCTGAATGAAGTTCGGAGTGGTGGTGGAATGAGTTCGGAGTGGTGGTGGAATGAGTTCAGAGTGCTGGTGGAATGGGTTCGGAGTGGTGGTGGAATCAGTTCAGAGTGGTGGTGGAATCGGTTCGGACTGGTGGTGGAATCATTTTGGAGTGGTGGTGAATGAAGTTCAGAATGGTTGTGGAATCAGTTCGGAGTTGTGGTGGAATCAGTTCAGAGTGGTAGTGGAATCAGTTCAGAGTGGTAGTGGAATCAGTTAGGAGTGGTGGTGGAATCAGTTCGGAGTTGTGGTGGAATCAGTTCGGAGTGGTGGTGGAATCAGTTCAGAGTGGTGGTGGAATCAGTTCAGAGTGGTGGTGGAATCAGTTCGGAGTGGTGGTGGAATGAGTTCGGAGTGGTGGTGGAATCAGTTCAGAGTGGTGGTGGAATCGGTTCGGACTGGTGGTGGAATCATTTCGGAGTGGTGGTGGAATGAGTTCGGAGTGGTGGTGGAATGAGTTCGGAGTGGTTCTGGAATCAGTTCGGAGATGTGGTGGAATCAGTTCAGAGTGGTTGTGGAATCAGTTCGGAGTGTTTGTGGAATCAGTTTGGAATGGTTGTGAATGAAGTTCGGAGTGTTGGTGGAATCAGTTGAGAGTGGTTGTGAAATCAGTTTGGATTGGTTGTGGAATCATTTCGGAGTGGTGGTGGAACCAGTTCGGAGTGGTGGTGGAATCAGTTGAGATTGTTGGTGGAATCACTTGAGAGTGGTGGTGGCATCAGTTCAGAGTGGTTTTGTAATCAGTTCGGAGTGTTTGTGGAATCAGTTCGGAGTGGTGGTGAATGATGTTCGGAGTGGTGGTGGAATCAGTTCAGAGTGGTGTTAGAATCATTTCTGAGTGGTGGTGGAATCAGTTCGGTGTGGTGGTGGATTCAGTTCAGAGTGGTGGTGGAATCAGTTCAGAGTGGTGGTGGAATTTGTTCAGAGTGGAGGTGGAATCAGTTCAGAGTGGTTGTGGAATCAGTTCAGAGTGGTTGTTGAATCTGTTCAGAGTGGTGGTGGAATCTGTTCAGAGTGGTGGTGAATAAAGTTCAGAGTGTTTGTGGAATCAGTGCAGAGTGGTGGTGAATGAAGTTCAGAGTGTTTGCGGAATTAGTTCAGAGTGGTGCTGAATGAAGTTCGGAGTGGTGGTGGAATCAGTTCGAAGTGGTGGTGGAATCAGTACGGAGTGGTGGTGGAATCAGTTCGGAGTGGTGGTGGAATCAGTTGAGAGTGGCGGTGGAATCAGTTCAGAGTGGTTCTGTAATCAGTTCAGAGTGGTGGTGGAATGAGTTCAGATTGGTTGTGGAATCAGTTCGGAGTGGTGGTGAATGAAGTTCCGAGTGGTGGTGGAATCAGTTCCGAGTGGTGGTTGAATCAGTTCAGAGTTGCTGTGGAATCGGTTCAGAGTGGTTGTGGAATCGGTTCAGAGTTGTTGTGGAATCAGTTCAGAGTGGTTGTTGAATCAGTTCAGAGTGGTGGTGGAATCTGTTCAGACCGGTGGTGAATGAAGTTCAGAGTGGTGGTGAATGAAGTTCAGAGTTGCTGTGGAATCGGTTCAGAGTTGTTGTGGAATCAGTTCAGACTGGTGGTGGAATCAGTTCGGAGTGGTGGTGGAATCAGTTCAGAGTGGAGGTGGAATCAGTTCAGAGTGGTTGTTGAATCAGTTCAGAGTGGTGGTGGAATCCGTTCAGAGTGGTGGTGGAATCAGTTCGGAGTGGTGATGGAATCAGTTCGGAGTGGTGATGGAATCAGTTCGGAGTGGTGGTGGAATCAGTTCGGAGTGGTTGTGGAATCAGTGCGGAGTGTTTGTGGAATTAGTTCGGAGTGGTTGTGAATGAAGTTCGGAGTGGTGGTGGAATCAGTTCGGAGTGGTGGTGGAATCTGTTCGGAGTGGTGGTGGAATCAGTTCGGAGTTGTGGTGTAATCAGCTGAGAGTGGCGGTGGAATCAGTTCAGAGTGGTTGTGGAATCGGTTCAGAGTTGTTGTGGAATCAGTTCAGAGTGGTTGTTGAATCAGTTCAGAGTGGTGGTGGAATCTGTTCAGACCGGTGGTGAATGAAGTTCAGAGTGGTGGTAGAATCAGTTCGGAGTGGTGGTGGAATCTGTTCAGACCGGTGGTGAATGAAGTTCAGAGTGGTGGTGAATGAGTTTGGAGTGGTTGTAGAATCAGTTCGGAGTGGTGGTGGAATCATTTTGGAGTGGTGGTGAATGAAGTTCAAAATGGTTGTGGAATCAGTTCGGAGTTGTGGTGGAATCAGTTCAGAGTGGTGGTGGAATCAGTTCAGAGTGGTGCTGAATGAAGTTCAGAGTGGTGGTGGAATGAGTTCGGAGTGGTGGTGGAATGAGTTCAGAGTGCTGGTGGAATGGGTTCGGAGTGGTGGTGGAATCAGTTCAGAGTGGTGGTGGAATCGGTTCGGACTGGTGGTGGAATCATTTCGGAGTGGTGGTGAATGAAGTTCAGAATGGTTGTGGAATCAGTTCGGAGTTGTGGTGGAATCAGTTCAGAGTGGTAGTGGAATCAGTTCAGAGTGGTAGTGGAATCAGTTAGGAGTGGTGGTGGAATCAGTTCGGAGTTGTGGTGGAATCAGTTCGGAGTGGTGGTGGAATCAGTTCAGAGTGGTGGTGGAATCAGTTCAGAGTGGTGGTGGAATCAGTTCGGAGTGGTGGTGGAATGAGTTCGGAGTGGTGGTGGAATCAGTTCAGAGTGGTGGTGGAATCGGTTCGGACTGGTGGTGGAATCATTTCGGAGTGGTGGTGGAATGAGTTCGGAGTGGTGGTGGAATGAGTTCGGAGTGGTTCTGGAATCAGTTCGGAGATGTGGTGGAATCAGTTCAGAGTGGTTGTGGAATCAGTTCGGAGTGTTTGTGGAATCAGTTTGGAATGGTTGTGAATGAAGTTCGGAGTGTTGGTGGAATCAGTTGAGAGTGGTTGTGAAATCAGTTTGGATTGGTTGTGGAATCATTTCGGAGTGGTGGTGGAACCAGTTCGGAGTGGTGGTGGAATCAGTTGAGATTGTTGGTGGAATCACTTGAGAGTGGTGGTGGCATCAGTTCAGAGTGGTTTTGTAATCAGTTCGGAGTGTTTGTGGAATCAGTTCGGAGTGGTGGTGAATGATGTTCGGAGTGGTGGTGGAATCAGTTCAGAGTGGTGTTAGAATCATTTCTGAGTGGTGGTGGAATCAGTTCGGTGTGGTGGTGGATTCAGTTCAGAGTGGTGGTGGAATCAGTTCAGAGTGGTGGTGGAATTTGTTCAGAGTGGAGGTGGAATCAGTTCAGAGTGGTTGTGGAATCAGTTCAGAGTGGTTGTTGAATCTGTTCAGAGTGGTGGTGGAATCTGTTCAGAGTGGTGGTGAATAAAGTTCAGAGTGTTTGTGGAATCAGTTCAGAGTGGTGCTGAATGAAGTTCGGAGTGGTGGTGGAATCAGTTCGAAGTGGTGGTGGAATCAGTACGGAGTGGTGGTGGAATCAGTTCGGAGTGGTGGTGGAATCAGTTGAGAGTGGCGGTGGAATCAGTTCAGAGTGGTTCTGTAATCAGTTCAGAGTGGTGGTGGAATGAGTTCAGATTGGTTGTGGAATCAGTTCGGAGTGGTGGTGAATGAAGTTCCGAGTGGTGGTGGAATCAGTTCCGAGGGGTGGTTGAATCAGTTCAGAGTTGCTGTGGAATCGGTTCAGAGTGGTTGTGGAATCGGTTCAGAGTTGTTGTGGAATCAGTTCAGAGTGGTTGTTGAATCAGTTCAGAGTGGTGGTGGAATCTGTTCAGACCGGTGGTGAATGAAGTTCAGAGTGGTGGTGAATGAAGTTCAGAGTTGCTGTGGAATCGGTTCAGAGTTGTTGTGGAATCAGTTCAGACTGGTGGTGGAATCATTTCGGAGTGGTGGTGGAATCAGTTCAGAGTGGTGGTGAATGAAGTTCAGAGTGGTTGCGGAATTAGTTCAGAGTGGTGCTGAATGAAGTTCGGAGTGGTGGTGGAATCAGTTCGAAGTGGTGGTGGAATCAGTACGGAGTGGTGGTGGAATCAGTTCGGAGTGCTGGTGGAATCAGTTTGGAGTGGTGGTGGAATCAGTTTGGAGTGGTGGTGGAATCAGTTTGGAGTGGTGGTGTAATCAGTTCGGAGCGGTGGTGTAATTAGTTCGGAGTGGTGGTGGATTCAGTTCGGAGTGGTTGTGAATGAAGTTCACAGTGGTGGTGATGGAATCAGTTCGGAGTGGTTGTGGAATTAGTTGGTAGCGGTGCTGGAATCAGTTCAGAGTGGTTGTGGAATCTGTTCAGAATGGTGCTGAATGAAGTTCAGAGTGGTGGTGAAATTAGTTCAGAGTGGTGGTGAATGAAGTTCAGAGTGTTGGTGGAATCAGTTGAGAGTGTTGGTGGAATCAGTTGAGAGTGTTGGTGGAATCAGTTCGGAGTGGTGGTGGAATCAGTTCGGAGTGGTTGTGAATGAAGTTCGGAGTGTTGGTGGAATCAGTTGAGAGTGTTGGTGGAATCAATTGAGAGTGTTGGTGGAATCAGTTCGGAGTGGCGGTGGAATCAGTTCGGAGTGGCGGTGGATCAGCTGAGAGTGGCGGTGGAATCAGCTGAGAGTGCCGGTGGAATCAGTTCGGAGTGGTGGTGGAATCAGTTCGGAGTGGTGGTGAATGATGTTCGGAGTGGTGGTGGAATCAGTTCAGAGTGGTGTTAGAATCATTTCTGAGTGGTTGTGTAATCAGTTCGGAGTGGTGGTGGATTCAGTTCAGAGTGGTGGAGGAATCTGTTCGGAGTGATTGTGAAATCAGTTCGGAGTGATTGTGGAATCAGTTCCGAGTGGTTGTGGTATCAGTTCGGAGTGGTTGTGGAATCAGTTCGGAGTGGTGGTGGAATCTGTTCGGAGTGGTGGTGGAATCAGTTCGGAGTGGTGGTGGAATCAGTTCGGAGTGGCGGTGGAATCAGCTGAGAGTGGTGGTGGAATCAGCTGAGAGTGGCGGTGGAATCAGTTGAGAGTGGCGGTGGAATCAGTTAAGAGTGGTTCTGTAATCAGTTCAGAGTGGTGGTGGAATGAGTTCAGATTGGTTGTGGAATCAGTTCGGAGTGGTGGTGAATGAAGTTCGGAGTGCTGGTTGAATAAGTTCAGAGTGGTGGTGTAATTAGTTCAGAATTGCTGTGGAATCGGTTCAGAGTGGTTGTGGAATCGGTTCAGAGTTGTTGTGGAATCAGTTCGGAGTGGTGGTGGAATCAGTTCGGAGTGGTGGTGGAATCAGTTCAGAGTGGAGGTGGAATCAGTTCAGAGTGGTTGTTGAATCAGTTCAGAGTGGTGGTGGAATCTGTTCAGAGTGGTGGTGGAATCAGTTCGGAGTGGTGATGGAATCATTTCGGAGTGGTGGTGGAATCAGTTCGGAGTGGTTGTGGAATCAGTGCGGAGTGTTTGTGGAATTAGTTCGGAGTGGTTGTGAATGAAGTTCGGAGTGGTGGTGGAATCAGTTCGGAGTGGTGGTGGAATCTGTTCGGAGTGGTGGTGGAATCAGTTCGGAGTTGTGGTGTAATCAGCTGAGAGTGGCGGTGGAATCAGTTCAGAGTGGTTGTGGAATCGGTTCAGAGTTGTTGTGGAATCAGTTCAGAGTGGTTGTTGAATCAGTTCAGAGTGGTGGTGGAATCTGTTCAGACCGGTGGTGAATGAAGTTCAGAGTGGTGGTAGAATCAGTTCGGAGTGGTGGTGGAATCTGTTCAGACTGGTGGTGAATGAAGTTCAGAGTGGCGGTGAATGAGTTTGGAGTGGTTGTAGAATCAGTTCGGAGTGGTGGTGGAATCATTTTGGAGTGGTGGTGAATGAAGTTCAAAATGGTTGTGGAATCAGTTCGGAGTTGTGGTGGAATCAGTTCAGAGTGGTGGTGGAATCAGTTCAGAGTGGTGCTGAATGAAGTTCAGAGTGGTGGTGGAATGAGTTCGGAGTGGTGGTGGAATGAGTTCAGAGTGCTGGTGGAATGGGTTCGGAGTGGTGGTGGAATCAGTTCAGAGTGGTGGTGGAATCGGTTCGGACTGGTGGTGGAATCATTTCGGAGTGGTGGTGAATGAAGTTCAGAATGGTTGTGGAATCAGTTCGGAGTTGTGGTGGAATCAGTTCGGAGTGGTGGTGGAATGAGTTCGGAGTGGTGGTGGAATGAGTTCAGAGTGGTTGCGGAATCAGTTCGGAGTGGTGGTGGAATCAGTTCAGAGTGGTGGTGGAATCAGTTCAGAGTGGTGGTGGAATCAGTTCGGAGTGGTGGTGGAATCAGTTCAGAGTGGTGGTGGAATCAGTTCAGAGTGGTGGTGGAATCAGTTCAGAGTGGTGGTGGAATCGGTTCGGACTGGTGGTGGAATCATTTCGGAGTGGTGGTGGAATGAGTTCGGAGTGGTGGTGGAATGAGTTCGGAGTGTTTGTGGAATCAGTTCGGAGATGTGGTGGAATCAGTTCAGAGTGGTTGTGGAATCAGTTCGGAGTGTTTGTGGAATCAGTTTGGAATGGTTGTGAATGAAGTTCGGAGTGTTGGTGGAATCAGTTGAGAGTGGTTGTGAAATCAGTTTGGATTGGTTGTGGAATCATTTCGGAGTGGTGGTGGAACCAGTTCGGAGTGGTGGTGGAATCAGTTGAGATTGTTGGTGGAATCACTTGAGAGTGGTGGTGGCATCAGTTCAGAGTGGTTTTGTAATCAGTTCGGAGTGTTTGTGGAATCAGTTCGGAGTGGTGGTGAATGATGTTCGGAGTGGTGGTGGAATCAGTTCAGAGTGGTGTTAGAATCATTTCTGAGTGGTGGTGGAATCAGTTCGGTGTGGTGGTGGATTCAGTTCAGAGTGGTGGTGGAATCAGTTCAGAGTGGTGGTGGAATTTGTTCAGAGTGGAGGTGGAATCAGTTCAGAGTGGTTGTGGAATCAGTTCAGAGTGGTTGTTGAATCTGTTCAGAGTGGTGGTGGAATCTGTTCAGAGTGGTGGTGAATAAAGTTCAGAGTGTTTGTGGAATCAGTGCAGAGTGGTGGTGAATGAAGTTCAGAGTGTTTGCGGAATTAGTTCAGAGTGGTGCTGAATCAAGTTCGGAGTGGTGGTGGAATCAGTTCGAAGTGGTGGTGGAATCAGTTCGGCGTGGTGGTGGAATCAGTTCAGAGTGGTGCTGAATGAAGTTCGGAGTGGTGGTGGAATCAGTTCGAAGTGGTGGCGGAATCAGTTCGGAGTGGTGGTGGAATCAGTTCAGAGTGGCGGTGGAATCAGTTCAGAGTGGTTCTGTAATCAGTTCAGAGTGGTGGTGGAATGAGTTCAGATTGGTTGTGGAATCAGTTCGGAGTGGTGGTGAATGAAGTTCCGAGTGGTGGTGGAATCAGTTCCGAGTGGTGCTTGAATCAGTTCAGAGTTGCTGTGGAATCGGTTCAGAGTGGTTGTGGAATCGGTTCAGAGTTGTTGTGGAATCAGTTCAGAGTGGTTGTTGAATCAGTTCAGAGTGGTGGTGGAATCTGTTCAGACCGGTGGTGAATGAAGTTCAGAGTGGTGGTGAATGAAGTTCAGAGTTGCTCTGGAATCGGTTCAGAGTTGTTGTGGGATCAGTTCAGACTGGTGGTGGAATCATTTCGGAGTGGTGGTGGAATGAGTTCGGAGTGGTGGTGGAATGAGTTCGGAGTGGTTCTGGAATCAGTTCGGAGATGTGGTGGAATCAGTTCAGAGTGGTGGTGGAATCAGTTCAGAGTGGTGGTGGAATTTGTTCAGAGTGGAGGTGGAATCAGTTCAGAGTGGTTGTGGAATCAGTTCAGAGTGTTTGTGGATTCAGTTCAGAGTGGTGGTGAATAAAGTTCAGAGTGTTTGTGGAATCAGTGCAGAGTGGTGGTGATTGAAGTTCAGAGTGTTTGCGGAATTAGTTCAGAGTGGTGCTGAATGAAGTTCGGAGTGGTGGTGGAATCAGTTCGAAGTGGTGGTGGAATCAGTTCGGAGTGGTGGTGGAATCAGTTCGGAGTGGTGGTGGAATCAGTTGAGAGTGGCGGTGGAATCAGTTCAGAGTGGTTCTGTAATCAGTTCAGAGTGGTGGTGGAATGAGTTCAGATTGGTTGTGGAATCAGTTCGGAGTGGTGGTGAATGAAGTTCCGAGTGGTGGTGGAATCAGTTCCGAGTGGTGGTGGAATCAGTTCCGAGTGGTGGTGGAATCAGTTCCGAGTGGTGGTTGAATCAGTTCGGAGTGGTGGTGGAATCAGTTCCGAGTGGTGGTTGAATCAGTTCAGAGTTGCTGTGGAATCGGTTCAGAGTGGTTGTTGAATCAGTTCAGAGTGGTGGTGGAATCTGTTCAGACCGGTGGTGAATGAAGTTCAGAGTGGTGGTGAATGATGTTCAGAGTGGTGGTGAATGAAGTTCAGAGTTGCTGTGGAATCGGTTCAGAGTTGTTGTGGAATCAGTTCAGAGTGGTGGTAGAATCAGTTCGGAGTGGTGGTGGAATCTGTTCAGACCGGTGGTGAATGAAGTTCAGAGTGGTGGTGAATGAGTTTGGAGTGGTTGTAGAATCAGTTCGGAGTGGTGGTGGAATCATTTTGGAGTGGTGGTGAATGAAGTTCAAAATGGTTGCGAAATCAGTTCGGAGTGGTGGTGGAATCAGTTCAGAGTGGTGGTGGAATGAGTTCAGAGTGGTGGTGGAATGGGTTCGGAGTGGTAGTGGAATCAGTTCAGAGTGGTGGTGGAATCGGTTCGGACTGGTGGTGGAATCATTTCGGAGTGGTGGTGGAATGGGTTCGGAGTGGTGGTGGAATCAGTTCAGAGTGGTGGTGGAATCGGTTCGGACTGGTGGTGGAATCATTTCGCAGTGGTGGTGGAATGAGTTCGGAGTGGTGGTGGAATCAGTTCAGAGTGGTGGTGGAATCGGTTCGGACTGGTGGTGGAATCATTTCGGAGTGGTGGTGGAATGAGTTCGGAGTGGTGGTGGAATGAGTTCGGAGTGGTTGTGGAATCAGTTCGGAGATGTGGTGGAATCAGTTCAGAGTGGTTGTGGAATCAGTTCGGAGTGTTTGTGGAATCAGTTTGGAGTGGTTGTGAATGAAGTTCGGAGTGTTGGTGGAATCAGTTGAGAGTGGTGGTGGAATCAGTTGAGAGTGGTGGTGGAATCAGTTTGGAGTGGTGGTGGAATCAGTTTGGAGTGGTGGTGGAATCAGTTTGGAGTGGTGGTGTAATCAGTTCGGAGCGGTGGTGTAATTAGTTCGGAGTGGTGGTGGATTCAGTTCGGAGTGGTTGTGAATGAAGTTCACAGTGGTGGTGATGGAATCAGTTCGGAGTGGTTGTGGAATTAGTTGGTAGCGGTGCTGGAATCAGTTCAGAGTGGTTGTGGAATCTGTTCAGAATGGTGCTGAATGAAGTTCAGAGTGGTGGTGAAATTAGTTCAGAGTGGTGGTGAATAAAGTTCAGAGTGGTGGTGGAATCAGTTCGGAGTGGTGGTGGAATCAGTTCAGAGTGGTTGTGTAATCAGTTCGGAGTGGTGGTGGATTCAGTTCAGAGTGGTGGAGGAATCTGTTCGGAGTGATTGTGAAATCAGTTCGGAGTGGTTGTGGAATCAGTTCCGAGTGGTTGTGGTATCAGTTCGGAGTGGTTGTGGAATCAGTTCGGAGTGGTGGTGGAATCTGTTCGGACTGGTGGTGGAATCAGTTCGGAGTGGCGGTGGAATCAGTTCGGAGTGGCGGTGGAATCAGCTGAGAGTGGCGGTGGAATCAGCTGAGAGTGGCGGTGGAATCAGCTGAGAGTGCCGGTGGAATCAGCTGAGAGTGCCGGTGGAATCAGTTCGGAGTGGTGGTGGAATCAGTTCGGAGTGGTGGTGAATGATGTTCGGAGTGGTGGTAGAATCAGTTCAGAGTGGTGTTAGAATGATTTCTGATTTCTGAGTGGTTGTGTAATCAGTTCGGAGTGGTGGTGGATTCAGTTCAGAGTGGTGGAGGAATCTGTTCGGAGTGATTGTGAAATCATTTCGGAGTGGTGGTGGAACCAGTTCGGAGTGGTGGTGGAATCAGTTGAGATTGTTGGTGGAATCACTTGAGAGTGGTGGTGGCATCAGTTCAGAGTGGTTTTGTAATCAGTTCGGAGTGTTTGTGGAATCAGTTCGGAGTGGTGGTGAATGATGTTCGGAGTGGTGGTGGAATCAGTTCAGAGTGGTGTTAGAATCATTTCTGAGTGGTGGTGGAATCAGTTCGGTGTGGTGGTGGATTCAGTTCAGAGTGGTGGTGGAATCAGTTCAGAGTGGTGGTGGAATTTGTTCAGAGTGGAGGTGGAATCAGTTCAGAGTGGTTGTGGAATCAGTTCAGAGTGTTTGTGGATTCAGTTCAGAGTGGTGGTGAATAAAGTTCAGAGTGTTTGTGGAATCAGTGCAGAGTGGTGGTGAATGAAGTTCAGAGTGTTTGCGGAATTAGTTCAGAGTGGTGCTGAATGAAGTTCGGAGTGGTGGTGGAATCAGTTCGAAGTGGTGGTGGAATCAGTTCGGAGTGGTGGTGGAATCAGTTCGGAGTGGTGGTGGAATCAGTTGAGAGTGGCGGTGGAATCAGTTCAGAGTGGTTCTGTAATCAGTTCAGAGTGGTGGTGGAATGAGTTCAGATTGGTTGTGGAATCAGTTCGGAGTGGTGGTGAATGAAGTTCCGAGTGGTGGTGGAATCAGTTCCGAGTGGTGGTGGAATCAGTTCCGAGTGGTGGTGGAATCAGTTCCGAGTGGTGGTTGAATCAGTTCGGAGTGGTGGTGGAATCAGTTCCGAGTGGTGGTTGAATCAGTTCAGAGTTGCTGTGGAATCGGTTCAGAGTGGTTGTTGAATCAGTTCAGAGTGGTGGTGGAATCTGTTCAGACCGGTGGTGAATGAAGTTCAGAGTGGTGGTGAATGATGTTCAGAGTGGTGGTGAATGAAGTTCAGAGTTGCTGTGGAATCGGTTCAGAGTTGTTGTGGAATCAGTTCAGAGTGGTGGTAGAATCAGTTCGGAGTGGTGGTGGAATCTGTTCAGACCGGTGGTGAATGAAGTTCAGAGTGGTGGTGAATGAGTTTGGAGTGGTTGTAGAATCAGTTCGGAGTGGTGGTGGAATCATTTTGGAGTGGTGGTGAATGAAGTTCAAAATGGTTGCGAAATCAGTTCGGAGTGGTGGTGGAATCAGTTCAGAGTGGTGGTGGAATGAGTTCAGAGTGGTGGTGGAATGGGTTCGGAGTGGTAGTGGAATCAGTTCGGAGATGTGGTGGAATCAGTTCAGAGTGGTTGTGGAATCAGTTCGGAGTGTTTGTGGAATCAGTTTGGAGTGGTTGTGAATGAAGTTCGGAGTGTTGGTGGAATCAGTTGAGAGTGGTGGTGGAATCAGTTGAGAGTGGTGGTGGAATCAGTTTGGAGTGGTGGTGGAATCAGTTTGGAGTGGTGGTGGAATCAGTTTGGAGTGGTGGTGTAATCAGTTCGGAGCGGTGGTGTAATTAGTTCGGAGTGGTGGTGGATTCAGTTCGGAGTGGTTGTGAATGAAGTTCACAGTGGTGGTGATGGAATCAGTTCGGAGTGGTTGTGGAATTAGTTGGTAGCGGTGCTGGAATCAGTTCAGAGTGGTTGTGGAATCTGTTCAGAATGGTGCTGAATGAAGTTCAGAGTGGTGGTGAAATTAGTTCAGAGTGGTGGTGAATGAAGTTCAGAGTGGTGGTGGAATCAGTTCGGAGTGGTGGTGGAATCAGTTCAGAGTGGTTGTGTAATCAGTTCGGAGTGGTGGTGGATTCAGTTCAGAGTGGTGGAGGAATCTGTTCGGAGTGATTGTGAAATCAGTTCGGAGTGGTTGTGGAATCAGTTCCGAGTGGTTGTGGTATCAGTTCGGAGTGGTTGTGGAATCAGTTCGGAGTGGTGGTGGAATCTGTTCGGACTGGTGGTGGAATCAGTTCGGAGTGGCGGTGGAATCAGTTCGGAGTGGCGGTGGAATCAGCTGAGAGTGGCGGTGGAATCAGCTGAGAGTGGCGGTGGAATCAGCTGAGAGTGCCGGTGGAATCAGCTGAGAGTGCCGGTGGAATCAGTTCGGAGTGGTGGTGGAATCAGTTCGGAGTGGTGGTGAATGATGTTCGGAGTGGTGGTAGAATCAGTTCAGAGTGGTGTTAGAATGATTTCTGATTTCTGAGTGGTTGTGTAATCAGTTCGGAGTGGTGGTGGATTCAGTTCAGAGTGGTGGAGGAATCTGTTCGGAGTGATTGTGAAATCATTTCGGAGTGGTGGTGGAACCAGTTCGGAGTGGTGGTGGAATCAGTTGAGATTGTTGGTGGAATCACTTGAGAGTGGTGGTGGCATCAGTTCAGAGTGGTTTTGTAATCAGTTCGGAGTGTTTGTGGAATCAGTTCGGAGTGGTGGTGAATGATGTTCGGAGTGGTGGTGGAATCAGTTCAGAGTGGTGTTAGAATCATTTCTGAGTGGTGGTGGAATCAGTTCGGTGTGGTGGTGGATTCAGTTCAGAGTGGTGGTGGAATCAGTTCAGAGTGGTGGTGGAATTTGTTCAGAGTGGAGGTGGAATCAGTTCAGAGTGGTTGTGGAATCAGTTCAGAGTGTTTGTGGATTCAGTTCAGAGTGGTGGTGAATAAAGTTCAGAGTGTTTGTGGAATCAGTGCAGAGTGGTGGTGAATGAAGTTCAGAGTGTTTGCGGAATTAGTTCAGAGTGGTGCTGAATGAAGTTCGGAGTGGTGGTGGAATCAGTTCGAAGTGGTGGTGGAATCAGTTCGGAGTGGTGGTGGAATCAGTTCGGAGTGGTGGTGGAATCAGTTGAGAGTGGCGGTGGAATCAGTTCAGAGTGGTTCTGTAATCGGTTCAGAGTGGTGGTGGAATGAGTTCAGATTGGTTGTGGAATCAGTTCGGAGTGGTGGTGAATGAAGTTCCGAGTGGTGGTGGAATCAGTTCCGAGTGGTGGTGGAATCAGTTCCGAGTGGTGGTGGAATCAGTTCCGAGTGGTGGTTGAATCAGTTCGGAGTGGTGGTGGAATCAGTTCCGAGTGGTGGTTGAATCAGTTCAGAGTTGCTGTGGAATCGGTTCAGAGTGGTTGTTGAATCAGTTCAGAGTGGTGGTGGAATCTGTTCAGACCGGTGGTGAATGAAGTTCAGAGTGGTGGTGAATGATGTTCAGAGTGGTGGTGAATGAAGTTCAGAGTTGCTGTGGAATCGGTTCAGAGTTGTTGTGGAATCAGTTCAGAGTGGTGGTAGAATCAGTTCGGAGTGGTGGTGGAATCTGTTCAGACCGGTGGTGAATGAAGTTCAGAGTGGTGGTGAATGAGTTTGGAGTGGTTGTAGAATCAGTTCGGAGTGGTGGTGGAATCATTTTGGAGTGGTGGTGAATGAAGTTCAAAATGGTTGCGAAATCAGTTCGGAGTGGTGGTGGAATCAGTTCAGAGTGGTGGTGGAATGAGTTCAGAGTGGTGGTGGAATGGGTTCGGAGTGGTAGTGGAATCAGTTCAGAGTGGTGGTGGAATCGGTTCGGACTGCTGGTGGAATCATTTCGGAGTGGTGGTGGAATGGGTTCGGAGTGGTGGTGGAATCAGTTCAGAGTGGTGGTGGAATCGGTTCGGACTGGTGGTGGAATCATTTCGCAGTGGTGGTGGAATGAGTTCGGAGTGGTGGTGGAATCAGTTCAGAGTGGTGGTGGAATCGGTTCGGACTGGTGGTGGAATCATTTCGGAGTGGTGGTGGAATGAGTTCGGAGTGGTGGTGGAATGAGTTCGGAGTGGTTGTGGAATCAGTTCGGAGATGTGGTGGAATCAGTTCAGAGTGGTTGTGGAATCAGTTCGGAGTGTTTGTGGAATCAGTTTGGAGTGGTTGTGAATGAAGTTCGGAGTGTTGGTGGAATCAGTTGAGAGTGGTGGTGGAATCAGTTGAGAGTGGTGGTGGAATCAGTTTGGAGTGGTGGTGGAATCAGTTTGGAGTGGTGGTGGAATCAGTTTGGAGTGGTGGTGTAATCAGTTCGGAGCGGTGGTGTAATTAGTTCGGAGTGGTGGTGGATTCAGTTCGGAGTGGTTGTGAATGAAGTTCACAGTGGTGGTGATGGAATCAGTTCGGAGTGGTTGTGGAATTAGTTGGTAGCGGTGCTGGAATCAGTTCAGAGTGGTTGTGGAATCTGTTCAGAATGGTGCTGAATGAAGTTCAGAGTGGTGGTGAAATTAGTTCAGAGTGGTGGTGAATGAAGTTCAGAGTGGTGGTGGAATCAGTTCGGAGTGGTGGTGGAATCAGTTCAGAGTGGTTGTGTAATCAGTTCGGAGTGGTGGTGGATTCAGTTCAGAGTGGTGGAGGAATCTGTTCGGAGTGATTGTGAAATCAGTTCGGAGTGGTTGTGGAATCAGTTCCGAGTGGTTGTGGTATCAGTTCGGAGTGGTTGTGGAATCAGTTCGGAGTGGTGGTGGAATCTGTTCGGACTGGTGGTGGAATCAGTTCGGAGTGGCGGTGGAATCAGTTCGGAGTGGCGGTGGAATCAGCTGAGAGTGGCGGTGGAATCAGCTGAGAGTGGCGGTGGAATCAGCTGAGAGTGCCGGTGGAATCAGCTGAGAGTGCCGGTGGAATCAGCTGAGAGTGGCGGTGGAATCAGCTGAGAGTGCCGGTGGAATCAGTTCGGAGTGGTGGTGGAATCAGTTCGGAGTGGTGGTGAATGATGTTCGGAGTGGTGGTAGAATCAGTTCAGAGTGGTGTTAGAATGATTTCTGATTTCTGAGTGGTTGTGTAATCAGTTCGGAGTGGTGGTGGATTCAGTTCAGAGTGGTGGAGGAATCTGTTCGGAGTGATTGTGAAATCAGTTCGGAGTGGTTGTGGAATCAGTTCCGAGTGGTTGTGGTATCAGTTCGGAGTGGTTGTGGAATCAGTTCGGAGTGGTGGTGGAATCTGTTCGGAGTGGTGGTGGAATCAGTTCGGAGTGGTGGTGGAATCAGTTCGGAGTGGTGGTGGAATCAGCTGAGAGTGGTGGTGGAAGCAGCTGAGAGTGGCGGTGGAATCAGTTGAGAGTGGCGGTGGAATCAGTTAAGAGTGGTTCTGTAATCAGTTCAGAGTGGTGGTGGAATGAGTTCAGATTGGTTGTGGAATCAGTTCGGAGTGGTGGTGAATGAAGTTCGGAGTGCTGGTTGAATAAGTTCAGAGTGGTGGTGTAATTAGTTCAGAATTGCTGTGGAATCGGTTCAGAGTGGTTGTGGAATCGGTTCAGAGTGGTGGTGGAATCTGTTCAGACCGGTGGTGAATGAAGTTCAGAGTGGTGGTGAATGAAGTTCAGAGTGGTGGTGAATGAAGTTCGGAGTGGTTGTGAATGAAGTTCGGAGTGGTGGTGGAATCAGTTCGGAGTGGTGGTGGAATCTGTTCGGAGTGATGGTGGAATCAGTTCGGAGTGGTGGTGGAATCAGCTGAGAGTGGCGGAGGAATCAGTTCAGAGTGGTTCTGTAATCAGTTCAGAGTGGCGGTGGAATCAGTTGAGAGTGGCGGTGGAATCAGTTCAGAGTGGTTCTGTAATCAGTTCAGAGTGGTGGTGGAATGAGTTCAGATTGGTTGTGGAATCAGTTCGGAGTGGTGGTGGAATCAGTTCCGAGTGGTGGTTGAATCAGTTCAGAGTTGCTGTGGAATCGGTTCAGAGTTGTTGTGGAATCAGTTCAGAGTGGTTGTTGAATCAGTTCAGAGTGGTGGTGGAATCTGTTCAGACCGGTGGTGAATGAAGTTCGGAGTGGTGATGGAATCAGTTCGGAGTGGTGGTGGAATCAGTTCAGAGTGGTTGTGGAATCAGTTCGAAGTGTTTGTGGAATTAGTTCGGAGTGGTTGTGAATGAAGTTCGGAGTGGTGGTGGAATCAGTTCGGAGTGGTGGTGGAATCTGTTCGGAGTGATGGTGGAATCAGTTCGGAGTGGTGGTGGAATCAGCTGAGAGTGGCGGTGGAATCAGTTCAGAGTGGTTCTGTAATCAGTTCAGAGTGGCGGTGGAATCAGTTGAGAGTGGCGGTGGAATCAGTTCAGAGTGGTTCTGTAATCAGTTCAGAGTGGTGGTGGAATGAGTTCAGATTGGTTGTGGAATCAGTTCGGAGTGGTGGTGAATGAAGTTCCGAGTGGTGGTGGAATCAGTTCCGAGTGGTGGTTGAATCAGTTCAGAGTTGCTGTGGAATCGGTTCAGAGTGGTTGTGGAATCGGTTCAGAGTTGTTGTGGAATCAGTTCAGAGTGGTTGTTGAATCAGTTCAGAGTGGTGGTGGAATGAGTTCAGATTGGTTGTGGAATCAGTTCGGAGTGGTGGTGAATGAAGTTCCGAGTGGTGGTGGAATCAGTTCGGAGTGGTGGTGGAGTCTGTTCAGACCGGTGGTGAATGAAGTTCAGAGTGGTGGTGAATGAGTTTGGAGTGGTTGTAGAATCAGTTCGGAGTGGTGGTGGAATCAGTTCGGAGTGGCGGTGGAATCAGCTGAGAGTGGTGGTGGAATCAGCTGAGAGTGGCGGTGGAATCAGTTAAGAGTGTTTCTGTAATCAGTTCAGAGTGGTGGTGGAATGAGTTCAGATTGGTTGTGGAATCAGTTCGGAGTGGTGGTGAATGAAGTTCGGAGTGCTGGTTGAATAAGTTCAGAGTGGTGGTGTAATTAGTTCAGAATTGCTGTGGATTCGGTTCAGAGTGGTTGTGGAATCGGTTCAGAGTTGTTGTGGAATCAGTTCAGAGTGGTTGTTGAATCAGTTCAGAGTGGTGGTGGAATCTGTTCAGACCGGTGGTGAATGAAGTTCAGAGTGGTGGTGGAATCAGTTCGGAGTGGTGATGGAATCAGTTCGGAGTGGTGGTGGAATCAGTTCAGAGTGGTTGTGGAATCAGTTCGGAGTGTTTGTGGAATTAGTTCGGAGTGGTTGTGAATGAAGTTCGGAGTGGTGGTGGAATCAGTTCGGAGTGGTGGTGGAATCTGTTCGGAGTGGTGGTGGAATCAGCTGAGAGTGGCGGTGGAATCAGTTCAGAGTGGTTCTGTAATCAGTTCAGAGTGGCGGTGGAATCAGTTGAGAGTGGCGGTGGAATCAGTTCAGTGTGGTTCTGTAATCAGTTCAGAGTGGTGGTGGAATGAGTTCAGATTGGTTGTGGAATCAGTTCGGAGTGGTGGTGAATGAAGTTCCGAGTGGTGGTGGAATCAGTTCAGAGTGGTGGTGGAATCAGTTCGGAGTGGTCGTTGAATCAGTTCAGAGTTGCTGTGGAATCGGTTCAGAGTGGTTGTGGAATCGGTTCAGAGTTGTTGTGGAATCAGTTCAGAGTGGTTGTTGAATCAGTTCAGAGTGGTGGTGGAATCTGTTCAGACCGGTGGTGAATGAAGTTCAGAGTGGTGGTGAATGAAGTTCAGAGTGGTAGTAGAATCAGTTCGGAGTGGTGATGGAATCAGTTCGGAGTGGTGGTGGAATCAGTTCAGAGTGGTTGTGGAATCAGTTCGGAGTGTTTGTGGAATTAGTTCGGAGTGGTGGTGGAATCTGTTCGGAGTGATGGTGGAATCAGTTCGGAGTGGTGGTGGAATCAGCTGAGAGTGGCGGTGGAATCAGTTCAGAGTGGTTCTGTAATCAGTTCAGAGTGGCGGTGGAATCAGTTGAGAGTGGCGGTGGAATCAGTTCAGAGTGGTTCTGTAATCAGTTCAGAGTGGTGGTGGAATGAGTTCAGATTGGTTGTGGAATCAGTTCGGAGTGGTGGTGGTATCAGTTTGGAGTGGTGGTGGAATGGGTTCGGAGTGGTGGAATGGGTTCGGAGTGGTGGAATCAGTTCGGAGTGGTGGTGAATGAAGTTCAGAGTGGTGGTGGAATCAGTTCGGAGTGGTGGTGGAATGGGTTCGGAGTGGTGGAATGGGTTCGGAGTGGTGGAATCAGTTCGGAGTTGTGGAATCGGTTCGGAGTGGTGGAATCAGTTCGGAGTTGTGGTGGAATCAGTTCAGAGTGGTGGTGGAATCAGTTCGGAGTGGTGGTGGAATGGGTTCGGAGTGGTGGAATGGGTTCGGAGTGGTGGAATCAGTTCGGAGTGGTGGAATCAGTTCGGAGTGGTGGTGGAATGAGTTCAGAGTGGTGGTGGAATCAGTTCAGAGTGGTGGTGGAATGAGTTCGGAGTGGTTGTGGAATCAGTTCGGAGATGTGGTGGAATCAGTTCAGAGTGGTTGTGGAATCAGTTCGGAGTGTTTGTGGAATCAGTTTGGAGTGGTTGTGAATGAAGTTCGGAGTGTTGGTGGAATCAGTTGAGAGTGGTTGTGAAATCAGTTTGGATTGGTTGTGGAATCATTTCGGAGTGGTGGTGGAACCAGTTCGGAGTGTTGGTGGAATCAGTTGAGATTGTTGGTGGAATCAGTTCAGAGTGGTTTTGTAATCAGTTCGGAGTGTTTGTGGAATCAGTTCGGAGTGGTGGTGAATGATGTTCGGATTGGTGGTGGAATCAGTTCAGAGTGGTGGTGGAATCAGTTCAGTGGTGGTGGAATTTGTTCAGAGTGGAGGTGGAATCAGTTCAGAGTGGTTGTGGAATCAGTTCAGAGTGGTTGTTGAATCAGTTCAGAGTGTTTGTGGAATCAGTGCAGAGTGGTGGTGAATGAAGTTCAGAGTGGTGGTGCAATCAGTTCAGAGTGGTTGTGGAATCAGTTCAGATTGGTGGTGGAATCAGTTCAGAGTGGTTGTGGAATCAGTTCAGAGTGGTGGTGAATGAAGTTCAGAGTGGTTGTGGAATCACTTCAGAGTGCTGGTCGAATGAGTTCGGAGTGGTGGTGGAATCATTTTTGAGTGGTGGTGAATGAAGTTCAGAATGGTTGTGGAATCAGTTCGGAGTGCTGGTGGAATCAGTTCGGAGTGGTGGTGGTATCAGTTCAGAGTGGTGGTGGAATCAGTTCAGAGTGGTGGTGGAATCAGTTCCGAGTGGTGGTTGAATCAGTTCAGAGTTGCTGTGGAATCGGTTCAGAGTGGTTGTGGAATCGGTTCAGAGTTGTTGTGGAATCAGTTCAGAGTGGTTGTTGAATCAGTTCAGAGTGGTGGTGGAATCTGTTCAGACCGGTGGTGAATGAAGTTCAGAGTGGTGGTGAATGAAGTTCAGAGTGGTGGTGGAATCAGTTCAGAGTGGTGGTGGAATCAATTTGGAGTGGTTGTGGAATCAGTTCAGAGTGGATGTGGAATCACTTCAGAGTGGTGGTGGAATCAGTTCGGAGTGGTGGTGGAATCAGTTCAGAGTGGTGGTGGAATCAGTTCGGAGTGGTGGTGGATTCAGTTCGGAGTGATGCTGGATTCAGTTCGGAGTGGTGGTGAATGAAGTTCAGAGTGGTGGTGGAATCAGTTCAGAGTGGATGTGGAATCACTTCAGAGTGGTCGTGGAATCAGTTCGGAGTGGCGGTGGAATCAGTTCGGAGTGGCGGACCAATCAGTTCGGAGTGGCGGAGCAATCAGTACGGAGTGGAGGTGGAATCAGTTCAGAGTGGTTGTTGAATCAGTTCGGAGTGGTGGTGGAATCTGTTCAGAGTGGCGGTGGGATCAGTTCGGAGTGGTGGTGGAATCAGTTCAGAGTGGCGGTGGGATCAGTACGGAGTGGAGGTGGGATCAGTTCAGAGTGGTTGTTGAATCAGTACGGAGTGGCGGTGGAATCAGTTCGGAGTGATGGTGGAATCAGTTCGGAGTGGTGGTGGGATCAGTTCGGAGTGGTTGTGGATTCAGTTCAGAGTGGTGGTGGAATCAGTTCGGTGTGGTCGTGGAATCAGTTCGGAGTGGTCGTGGAATAAGTTCGGAGTGGCGGTGGGATCAGTTCGGAGTGGCTGTGGGATCAGTTCGGAGTGGCTGTGGGATCAGTTCGGAGTGGCTCTGGGATCAGTTCGGAGTGGTGGTGGAATCAGTTCGGAGTGGTGCTGGAATCAGTTCGGAGTGGCTGTGGGATCAGTTCGGAGTGGCTGTGGGATCAGTTCGGAGTGGTGGTTGAATCAGTTCAGAGTGGTTGTGGAATCAATTCAGAGTGGTTGTGGAATCAATTCAGAGTGGTTGTGAATGAAGTTCAGAGCTGTGGTGTAATCAGTTCGGAGCGGTGGTGTAATCAGTTCTGAGTGGCTGTGGAATCAGTTCGGAGTGGCTGTGGAATCAGTTCAGAGTGCATGTGGAATCACTTCAGATTGGTTGTGGATTCAGTTCGGAGTGGTGGTGGAATCAGTTCGGTGTGGTCGTGGAATCAGTTCGGAGTGGTCGTGGAATAAGTTCAGAGTGGCGGTGGGATCAGTTCGGAGTGGCTGTGGGATCAGTTCGGAGTGGCTGTGGGATCAGTTCGGAGTGGTGGTAGAATCAGTTCGGAGTGGCTGTGGAATCAGTTCGGAGTGGCTGTGGAATCTGTTCGGAGTGGCTGTGGAATCAGTTCGGAGTGGTGGTGGAATCAGTTCTGAGTGGCGGTGGGATCAGTTCTGAGTGGCTGTGGAATCAGTTCGGAGTGGCTGTGGGATCAGTTCTGAGTGGCTGTGGAATCAGTTCGGAGTGGCTGTGGAATCAGTTCGGAGTGGTGGTGGAATCAGTTCGGAGTGGCTGTGGAATCAGTTCGGAGTGGTGGTGGAATCAGTTCGGAGTGGTGGTGGAATCAGTTCGGAGTGGTGGTGGAATCAGTTCAGAGTGGTGGTGGAATCAGTTCAGAGTGGTGGTGGAATCAGTTCAGAGTTGTGGTGTAATCAGTTCGGAGTGGTGGTGGAATCAGTTCAGAGTGGTTGTGGAATCAGTTTAGAGTGGTGCTGAATGAAGTTCAGAGTGGTGGTGGAATCAGTTCAGAGTGGTGGTGGAATCAGTTCGGAGTTGTGGTGGAATCAGTTCTGAGTGGTGGTGAATGAAGCCCAGAGAGGTTATGGAATCAGTTCAGAGTGGTTGTGGAATCAGTTCGGAGTGGTTGTGGAATCAGTTCGGAGTGGTGGTAGAATCAGTTCGGAGAGGTGGTGGAATCAGTTCGGAGTGGTGGTGGAATCAGTTCGGAGTTGTGGTGGAATCAGTTCAGAGCGGTGGTGGAATCAGTTCAGTGTGGTGGTGGAATCAGTTCAGAGTGGTGGTGGATTCAGTTCAGAGTGGTGGAGAATGAAGTTCAGAGTGGTGGTGGATTCAGTTCAGAGTGGTGGAGAATGAAGTTCACGATTCTGACGTTTCTTGCCCATTGCCGATCTGTGTAGACCTTTATAAAGAGAGGTAAGGATAAGGTGCATTGTTATAGCCTTTTCCCCAGGGCTGGGAAGTCCAGAACTAGACGGCACAGATAAGTGGAGTGAGAATTAAGAGATCTGAGAGGTCTTGTAATTTACACAGCGAGTAGTGAGTACTTGGATGAGCCGTTAGCGGAGTTAGTTGAGGTGGGTTCAGTTGCCGCATTGACGGTTTTGGATAGGTACATGGAGAGGAGGGGCTCGGAGAGTTACGAGCTGAAGGCAGGCAGGTGGGCTTGGCAGGGAGGACGCTGTGGTTGGCATGGATCAAATGGGCCAAAAGGCTTGTTTCTCTGCAGTTTTAAACTATGACTGTGTTTGCCAGTATGAACACTTCGAATACAAAAGCAGAAGAAATAACATTATATCTTCATGTTTTAACATAGTCATGATTTGGGTTGATCGTAGAGAAAGGTTTTGTTAGGGAGTCTGTCAGTGGGGAGTTCTGTTAACTTATCCATTGATAGACTGTTCCTAAGCCAGATGAATTTTAAGTGCTGTCAGTGCCAAAGTTAATACTTGGAAACCATCACCGGGTCAGACCACAGCTGAGAATCCAAGGCTTCATTGTCAGATGAAAGGTCTCAGCCCAAAACCCTGACTGTTCATTTCCCTCCAGAGATGCTGCCTGACCTGCTGAGTTCTTCCAGCATTTTGTGTGTTGTATCAGACAGACCAAATAAGCTGGTTACCCCGTGACCGCGTGGGTTTCCACTGGGTGCTCCTGTTTCCTCCCCTGGACCAAAGACGTACATGTTATTAGGTTAATTGGTCACATGGGTGAAAATGGGGGTCATGGGCTTGTTGGGGCAGAAGTAACTGTGACTGTGCTGTATCTCTGATTTTAAAAACAGGTGTCTATATTACTGTTGCATATTGATGGGTAAATGTAGATCTCGGAACAGTTCCCCTGCTGTTCAGAGTTGTGTTGTGGAACTTTTCACGTCAACCAGAGAGAGTTAGAAAGGCCTTGATTTATTGTCTTGTATTTCCATCAGCCCCTCGGTTTCTTAAAGAGGGTCTGATGAGAGATCTGAACGCAGTTTCCTTGCTCAGGGGTACAAGTGGTGCCCTTGGAGAGCTTGGGTACACAGGAGACATTAAGTGCTGGGAATGTGGACTGACAAGATGTGTGCTGTAGGAAACCTGGCAGGCTGAACAGCATCTGTTGTGAGCGAGGTAGGGAAGGAAGGATTTGTTGATGTTTTGGATCAAAACTCCACCTCCGAACTGAGGGTGGAGAGGGGGGAGGGCTGGTATAAAGAGGAGAAGAGCAAGGGGTGAAGTGGGACGCCAAGATGATGGGTGGACTGAGGACGATACCTGGGTGGAGAGAGGTGGGAGAGAGGGAGGGGTGGAGGTGGGAGACAGAGCTGTGGATGATGGATGGGGGCAGAAATAAAAAGGAGACACATCTGCCCATCAAATTTTTTCCCACTCCATTTGCCTCCTTCTTTTCCTCTGTTTCCATCCATCACCCGCCTGCTCCTGTCTCCCAACTACACCCTTTCGCCCTTCCCTACCTAGCTCGACCTGCCCTTCATCCTCCACTCTTTCCGCAGTCCACCCATCACCTCAGGTCCTTGCCTCACCCCTCCTCCCTCCTCTCCTTAACGGCCATCTCACCTCTGTGTCCTGAAGTAGGGTCTTGTGCCAAAATGTTAACGTTTCCTTCCGCGCACAGATGCTGCTCCATCCGCAGATCCTCCAGCAGATGGTTCGTTGTTCTCTGAGGGTGAATGTCAACGTGGTTGTGAGTCTGGAGTGCTCTGTTGTGTGTGTGGTGCTAAGTACAGAGAAGCTTTGTGCCCAGCCTGTTCTTAGTGTCGTTGTTGAGACAATGTAGAGTTTCTTCTGCTCCTGGAAGTGACCTGTGAGAGTTCGGTTCTTGGCTCTTTGTTCTCACCGAATGGGGGGGTGTGTGTGATGCAAAAGACTGAACATGAAGTCGTAGACCGGCGTGCAGGTTAAACTGAAGTCCAGTCTGCCCTCCTCTGTACGAGATCCCATGGCCAGTCTTTGCGTGAAGAGTGCTCTCCAGTGCTTTGGAGCCCACATTCATCTCTCTGTCACCATTTCTGAAAGCAGTATCTCCCTGTCATTGCCACCATGCTGTTTGTGGGATCTTACAGTGCCCCTATTGACTTGGATGCCAGCACATAATACTGGAGGAACTCAGCAGGCCAGGCAGCATCTATGGAGGGTAATCAACAGTCAATGTTTTGGGCTGAGACAGTTCATCAGGACTGGAGAAGGAGGCAGATGCCAGAATAAGGAAGTGGGGTAGGGGAAGTACAAGCTGGCAGGTGATAGATGAGATCAGATGAGGGGGAAGGTGGGTGGGTGAGGACTAAAAGAAGCTGGGAGGTGATAATTGGAAGAAGGGCTGAAGAAGGAGGAATCTGAACAGGAGAGGACAGTGGAATGTGGAATAAAGAAAAGGTATTGCTTTATTAATGTTGCAAGTATCAAGATACAGTGGAAAGCTTCTCTTTCATACCATTCATACAGATCAAATCATTACACAGTGCATTGATCTAGAATAAGATAAACAATAACAATTCAGAATAGTATAACAGCTACAGAGTGCAGTGGAGGTCAATGATAAAGTGCAAGCTCATACTGTGGTGGATTGTGAGGCAGGATGAGGAGGGAGGTGATAGGCAGATGAGGAGATTTGGTTGCCTCATAATAAGAGCTTTACTTGTCACAAGTATATCAAATCATCAAAAAATATAGTGAAATGCATTGTTTAGTGAAAAGGTGCAATAAGTTGTAAAATTGGTCAGCTCCATCCTGGGCACAAGCCCAGGCATCTTCAAGGAGCATGCCTTTGAAAGGTGGCATCCATTATTAAGTACTGTCACCCTGGACATGCCCTCTTACCGTCCAGAAGGAGGGGCAGAAGCCTGAAGGCACACACTCATCGATCCCTCTGCCATTGGATTTCTGAATGGATATTGAATGCATGGACACTACCTCACTACTTTCTTATTATTTCTGTTTTTGCCTTAATTGTAATTTAACACTTTAATATACGTACTGTAATTGATTCTTTTCTCTATATTTATCAGGTATTGCATTGTACTGCTAAGATAACAAACTTCACAGCATATGCTGGTGATACTAAATCTGATTCTGTCTGTTTGTATCAATGACCAACACGGTCTGAGGCTTGCTGTGGGCAGCCCGCAAGTGTCACAAAGCTTCTGGTACCATAGCTTACTAACGCTAGCCATATGTCATTGGAATTGTGTGCAGAAGTGATGGCCAGAGTGATGCTTCATTGGGGATGTGACACTGCCTTGCCCAGCAGGGGTTAAATAGGTACCAAGACCTGGTATATGGAGAGATTGGAATTGGTTTATTATGGTCACAGGTAACAGGGTACAGTGACAAGCTGCCCGTCCCTGTGCTTCGAGAGGAAGCAAAAGGGTAGAAGGAAGAAGGGAGGTGAAGCCCTGATGAGTGGGCAACTGCAGCCTTGGACATTTGAAACTTAATTAACAATGTCAGAAATGTCTCTGTTCACATGGAAATTAATTCACAATGTCAGAAATGTCTCTGTCCACGTGGAAATGGACATTTATTCTTATCAGGCCAATTTTACGATCTGTATACTTTTAACAAATATTTTAAAAAATCCTTTTATGTTCATCTCTGACATCAATCGGTGTTTCTTCCATGGTGTAAATTAGTGGAACAAGGACGGGGGAAGTGTCTAGGAATGTTGCTAGGGAGGAGAATCATGTAACTTGCCAACTCTTGAAAGCTACAAGGGCTGAGCAGCTGTAATTGGAGACGTGCTTAAACCAGAGGTTATTTAGCTCCTCCTCAAGGTTAGGAAGAGCAGAAAAAGGCCGTCTCTCTGTTTGAAGAGAGCTGGGAAAGGTACTGAGAGGGTTTGAGAGGGAAGATGCCGTCTCCTGAGACAGGGGTCTCTAGATTGAGGATCATCATTGCAAGGATAGGGAGAAGCTGGCACTTTGACAGTGTTATGAATCTTTGGAATTCCCTATCCCAGAGGCTGTGGAATTGGGAATATTCAAGACTAAATTTAACTAAATTGGTGTGTCCTCCATCGATATCGTTTTGTTGAGTACCTTTATTCTGTCTTCTGCAAGAGGCAGGATCACAGGTTGGTTACCCATTTCCATTCAGCTTCTCATTCCCATTCTGACATGTCTGTCCATGGCCTCCACTACTGCCCTGATAAGGCCAAACTCGAGATGGAGGAGCAACATCTCATATTCTGTGTCCATGTAGCCTCCAACCTAATGGCATGAACATCAATTTATCTAACTATTGGTAATTTCTCCTTCCTCCCTCCTTTTTTTTCCATTCCCCATTCAGGTTGCCCTCTCAACTCTTCTCTCCACCTCACCTGCTCAACACCTCTCTCTAGGACCCCTTCTCCTTTCCTTTCTTCTACGGTCCACTGTCCTCTCTTATTAGATTTCTTCCTCAGCTCGTAACCACCTCCACCTGTCCCCTTATTTCATCTCCCCCACCCTCCCTCATCTAGCACTTTCAGCCTCACCTGACTTCACCAATCACTAGCCAGCTTGTACTCCTTTCTCTGCCCCCAGCACCTCTTTATTCTGGCTTCTTCCCCCTTCCTTTCTAGACCTGGTGAACCATCTGGGCCCAAAATATTGATTGTTTATTCCTCTCCATAGAAGCTGCCTGACCTGCTGTGTTCCTCCAGCATTTTGTGTGTGTGTTGTTTAACAGTTCCAGCATCTGCAAAATCTCTTGTGTTTATGATGAGATTTGTGTGTGTTGGGGAACATGAGGATCCAATAGGAATGGCCTGGGGGACCCACCATAGTTTTGATAAATGGAGGAGCTGACATAGGATTGTGATTAGCCTCCTACAGCAAAGTAAATTAAACTATGATCAAACTGGAGCTGGTGCTGTGATGCCAAATCACCATTTCCTTCTGAAAGGCTCATTTAAAAACAATTTTTGCCTTTCAGCATGATCTTGTGAAAATAGAGAACAAGTTAATGGGCTGAATGGTTTATTCCTGCTCCTAATTCATTCGTTCTTTGTCGATAGAAAGCTGACTCCCATGGAAGTCTTTCTGTTCTATTGTCTCGTCTTCCACACCGTGCATTCCTAGAGCACCTTTAACAACATCTTACAGTCATGTTTACAGCCAATTCCCGCTCCTGTTTCTGAAGGTTCCACTGTTGCAGTTATAACATTGGAAGACCAATGACCAGTTTTTACAAAGCAAGCACTGCAGAACAGCAGCACCACAGAGATCGGATTAACTGCTGTAATGATTCAATTAGCCCTGGGACACTGGGCAAAACTCCCCTATTCTTCAAAGTAAACCCCTTGGGTCCACCTGAGAGGGGAGATAGTGGCACTTTTAACGGCAGACACCACCTCTGTTGAGGGTTGCAGTGATTTTTCCATTCGCGTACCTGAAGCCCACAAGTTTGTGGTGAAATATATTAACGTTCCTCTGCTCTGTGTGTTCATGAATTGGTTATGTCTGCTGGTTTAAGATGGTGCTGGTGAAGCTCAGCCACTATTTCCTGGTGGCTGGTGAAACAGAGAAAGCAACTAAATACTTAGTTAATCCCTCTTTTTCTTGTCAACGATCACTCCAAACAATAGCCTGTTACTTCTCTTTGGACTTTGAGGCAAATCGATGAGGCAGAACTGAGGCAAGGCAAGGTAGCAGGCCTGTTGCCAAGAGTGGGGATAGACCCGAGGTTTGATCGATTTAAGTGCCTGGCCGAATTGGAAAAGGTGGGTCCATGCTGAATCACAGCAGTGGGGTCCAAGCCCCAGAGTGTATCGACTGACCCTGGCATTTGAACAATGATTTAAGCAGTTGGCCAAATTGGAAAGGTCACGGTGTCAGGGTCCGAGGTGAGAAATAGGCCAATTCTGCTCGCTAATCCACAAGTCTATTTGACTATGTGCTGAACTGAGGTTCTGTGTACGGACCCTCTTTGTGAGCTTCAGTTCTGTATGCTATTTGCTTGCTTTTATTGTTTACAGGATTTGTTTTTTCTTTCTCCGTACATTGGGTGTTTGGTCATCTTTTTCTTAAATGGGTTCTTTTGGCCTTATTTGTTTCGTGGCAACCTGTCAGGAGACAAATCTCAAGGTTGTATAATGCGCATGCACTTTGATAATACGTATACTTTGAACTTTGTTACATACCTCAGTCATAGAGCACAGAAACAATCCCTTTAGCCCAACTCATTCAAGCCCAACTAAGCAAGTCGGACTTGTCCATATCCTTCTGAACCTTTCCTATCTATGTGCCTGTCCAATGTCTTTCAGATATTGTGTTTGTATTCTCTTCTACCACATTCTCTTGCAGCCCAATCCATATTTGTACCACTCTCAGCATGAAGAAGTTGCTTCTAGGGTCCCTATAAAATCTTTCCCCTCTCACCTTGAACTTCTATGGAACCCCTGTTCCAGTGTTTCATCCCTAAAAGAGTTGCTGCTAAGGAGGTTACAAGATGAGGATAAAATGGTGGGAGTACTGAACAGCTCAAGCCACATGGGGAGAGGAATTGAGCTGATGTTTCAAATCTGCGGCCTCTGTCAGACTCTTTATTCCCATTTCCCCTTTTCTGGCTGGAACCCTGCCAAAGCAAAGCACAGGACAATGACCGGATGAACCCAAGGCAGAAGTGGGGATTGTTCTCCAGGAAGTAAAAAGTTCGAGGGAGATGTGGAGCAAAAGGTCAGGGGAAGATCTGTGCAGCTGCTCTAAGTAATAAGGTGTTGTGACAGAGTAGGTGAACGGCAGGAGGGTCAGTAGCCAGGGCAGATCAATCAAAAGGTGACTGGCAGAGGAAGCAACAGGCAGATGAAGAGAAATTACTAACCAGAGAGTTCAGCATTGTGGGCAGAAGGGCCTGTTTCTGTGCTGCGCTGAACTGCGTAACCCAGCGGACAGTAGAAACAGGATCACATCAACAGGTGCTTTGCAAAAGCCCGGGGTTCTGCTGCTAAAATTAAGCTAGAAAGAGCACAGTTATAACAAAAAGATCTGTGTGGTGTGGCTAAGTCATCATAGCATTGCTGTACTGAGGTAGCGGTTCAGGTTGTCCAGGCTGGGTAAAGTATGTTGGTGGGTGAGTGGTAGAATCCAGGGTGAGTTTGTTGGGAATTTTGAGTATTATGAGCAGTTTTGGGGCCTCATTAAATAGGGAAGGATATGCTGTCACTGGAGAGCGGTCCAGAGGAGGTTTATGAGAATAATCCTGGAAAAGAAAGGGTTACCAGGAGGAGCATTTAATGGCTCTGGGCCTGTACTCACTGGAGTTAGAAGACAGGGTATCTCATTGAAACCTATCAAATATTGAAAGGCCTGGAGAGAGTGGACATAGAGAGCTTATTTCCTATCGTGGTAGAGTCTAGGACCAGAGCGCACAGCCTCAGAATAGAAACACATCCATTTAAAACAGAGATAAGGAGGGATTGCTTTAGCCATAGGGTGGTGAATCTGTGGAACCCATTGCCACAGATGGCTGTGGAGGGTATATCTAAAGCAGAAATTGATAGGTTCTGGATTCGTAAGGGTGTCAAAGGTTATGGGGAGAAGGCAGGAGAACGGGATTGAGAGAGAGAATAAAATAGCCATGATCGAATGGCGGAGCAAACTTAAATGGCCGAGTGGCCTAATTTTCCTATGTCTTTTGCTCTTATGGAATGCAGTGAGAATAAACTGGGGTTTGTGTAAATGAGTGCGAGAGGGTTAGGATCCATGCCTAATCGGTCAAGGCCACGATGGTTGCGACTAACTGGATCTTTTATCAGTGCTGCTGGAACAGATGGAATGGGACCAACTGCCTCCTTACGTCTCCTTTACCCAGCACTTTTACAAACAATCAGCCTTTTGATTTGGGTCTAATGATGTGAACTGCAGCTACTGAAATGTAACTCTGGAAAGGGAGCTGTCTGCGACTGTTCCTTTTCCAAGAGAGGTTTAATACAACCCACTCTCCATTAAAATCGAGGCCTGCTGAGCTGTTTCCTCAGGTTGGCCGTGAATAACTCGAAGGGTATCATAGTTGTGCTGTGTAGGTGCTATTGATTTTAGTTACAAGCATGAAATTACAGATGTTGTAAATTCAAGATTGAAACTGGGAAAAAATAAATCAGGCCCGCATTCTTATAGCAAGTTTCACTTTCCTGGCTTATCCTGAAGGCGGTTCCTCTGACACAACAGCACTTGCCCAGTATAGTCATGGAGTAAAAGGACAAAGCTGTAGAACAGAGATGGGGAGGGGGTGAGTTCTTTAGCCAGAGAGTAGTGAGTCTGTGGAATTCATTGCCACGGATAGATGTGGAGGTCAAGCCACTGGGTATACTTAATGTGGAGGTTGGTAGGAGTTTGTTTAGTGAGGACTTCAGAGGTTATGGGGGAGAAGGCAAAAGAACGGGATTGAGAGGGAAACTAAGTCAGCCGTCATCGAATGGCATAGCAGTCTCAAAGGGGCCAAAAGGCCTAATTCTGGTCCTGTGTCCTGTGGTCTTACCCATTTAATGTAGTTGTGTGATCACTCGAGTTGAGTGTGATATTGACTATTGTTGGGTCCTCAGGTGACTGCAGGAGCCGATCTGGGATCCACATATTCTGGTGCAGATGAACAAGTGGTGGCTGAGGTTAGCGGTCGGGTCTTTTGGTTGTTCAGTCTCTCCTTTCACAGCTGCTGCTCTTTCTCTTTGGCAAAGTGGAGGTTACTCTTGCATAGATGTGATACACCACAGTTATCCGTTGTTGGCACTATTTTTGTACCAGATGTGTTCTGGTAATTGAATTTAGAGGCAGCAAGATTGATAGGATTAGAATCGGTGTGTCTGGTTCTACGATCTAGACCTGTGGTAATGTCATCTCTGTCCTTAAAAGGACTCAAGCTGAGGTTGGATGGCGACAGACACTGAGCCAGTGGGGGAGGGCTTGTGGTGTGAAGAGGGGCCGATCCCCAAAACAGGGGTGAATGTGGTTCTATGGAGACTTGAGGCTGAGGGGAGATCTGATGGAGGTTTATAAGAGGCACAGGTAGAGTGGGCAGCCAGTATCTTTATCCCCAAGGTGGAAAGGTCTAGTACTATTTATGGTGAGAAGTGGTAAGTTGAAAGGTAATGTGTAGGCCATGTTTTATTGCACAGGGAGTGGTGGGTATTTGGAATGGGTGACGCAAGTTGGTGGTGAAAGGAGATAAGAACGCATTAGAGGCTCTTAGACAGGCCGATGAATGTACAGGACGTGGAAGATAATGGCTCTTGTGTAAGCAGAAGGGATTAGTTTCATCGGGGATCTGATTACTAAATTTAATTAGTTTGGTACAACATTGTGGGTTGAAGGGCCTGTTCCTGTACTCTGTTCGAAGTTAAAGCCCACACGATGGCAGGGAGAACCTGCAAACTCCACACAGGCAGCACCAGTGGGTTAGGTTTGAACTGGTCAGTGATGCTTCAGGTAGCATCTTCACTGGCTTTGCTAGTGGTGAGAACTTGCAGCTCAATCCGCCTTACATGTCGTCCAGTCTCTAGTCTTTGTGATTTCTGGGAGCTTCCTATGTACAAATGAGTTGCCGTGTTGCCTTGTGACAATGACTGTAACATAAGCACCATATGCAATAATTGCTTCAGAATAGTAACTGTGTCTTTAAGCTTATCACCCCTTCACAGGTTGGATCACGTTGCTAACTGAGCTTTAGGCTGTTGGGTATCATGATGTATAATGTGCTAGAAAGAGAGGCATCATACCACTAACTCTGGGAGCTGTTTCCTAACAAAGATGCTGTTGTTCATTTGAATCACAATAAAACTTTGAAAATCCGACAATCCATCTGAACTTTGATGCTACTAGACTTTCTGGACTATAGGATGTTAATCCAATTAATACTCCACATACTTTTATTTCACTTCTGTTTGATGTGCTACATGATAAGCTTCCAGTGAATTCCTTGAGTTTGAAGGGGCCACGGGGAAACTGAGCCCAATGGACTACATGTGTAAACATTGGGAATTCTGAATAACCAGGTGCAAGGCTGTTGGAGTTGTGCTGGCCTGGTTCGTCAGGAAATGAACGTGAGAGTTATTGGATAGTGAATAACCCAAAAGTGCATTATTGGCTAGAAGTAACACACACAATGTGCTGGAACAACTCAGCAGGTCAGGCAGCATCCATGGTGAGAATAAACAGTTGACGTTTCGGCCAAAAGGCATCATCGGACCTGAATCGTCGATTGTTTTTTCCTCTCCATAGATGCTGCCAGTCTGCCATGCATTTTTTACGTATTACTCTGATTTTGCAGAATCGCTTATTTATCATTGGCTATAAGGCTCTTTTGAATATCCAATATTAGAAATAAGAAAGGTAAAAACAGGAGTAGGCCATTCAGCCCCTCTCACCTAGCCTACCATCCAAAGCAACAGGTAATTTTTAAGCTCCATTGCATTTTATTCCACGAATCCCAAGACAAATACAACTGCTTTAACTCTACCCTGGTCTGAGGAGGCTTACTTCAGGAGAGTTGGGGAATAATTAAAGGGAGGGCAGGTTAGGTGGGAGGGGATGCCTGGTTTTTATTTCAGAGGGTCTTTTGAAAGTTGAGCAACAAACTACAGACATATTGCAATTCAAATAAATTCAGTGCCCACTTTATTTTGTTTTCATTTATTTATTTAGCAATCCTGCACGGAACAGGCCCTTCTGACCCAATGAACCACACTGCCCAGAAACCCATCTATTTAAACTACGTAATCACAGGACAGTTTACAATGACCAATTATCCTTCTAATTATAAAACATAGAAAATGTCCAGCACAATACAGGCCCTTCGGCCCACAATGCCGTGTCGAACATGTACTTATTTTAGAAATTACCTAGAGTTACTCATAGCCCTCGATTTTTTTTTTCTGAGCTCCATGTACCTATCCAGGAGTCTCTTAAAAGTCCCTATCGTATCCGCCTCCACCACTGTCACCAGCAGCCCATTCCACGCACTCACCACTCTGCGCGTAAAAAAAAAACAAAACTTACCCCTGACATCTCCTCTGTAGCTACTTCTAAGCAACTTAAAACTGTACCCTCTCATGCTAGCCATTTCAGCCCTGGGAAAAGGCCTCTGACTATCCACACAATCAGTACCTCTCATCATCTTGTACACCTCTATCAGGTCACCCCTCATCATCGCTCCAAGGAGAAAAGGCTGAGTTCACTCAGGCTTAACTCAAAAGGCATGTTCCCCAGTCCAGACAACATCCTTGTTAATCTCTTCTACACCCTTTCTATGATTTCCACATCCTTCCTGTAGTGAAGCGACCAGAACTGAGCACAGTACTCCAAGTGGGGTCTGACCAGGGTCCTATATAGCTGCAACATTACCTCTCAACTCCTAAACTCAATCCCACGGTTGATGAAGTCCACTACACCATATGCCTTCTTAACCACAGGGTCAACCTGCACAGCAGCTTTGAATGTCCTATGGACTCGGAGCCCAAGATCCCTCTGATCCTCCACACTGCCGAGAGTCTTAACATTAATACTATATTCTGCCATTATATTTGACCTACTAAGATGAACCACCTCACACTTATCTGGGTTGAACTCCATCTGCCACTTCTCAGCCCATTTTTGCACGTCTGTTGTATCTTTGGACTGGGAGGCAACTGGAGCACCTGGAGGAAACCCACATGCCCACGGGAAGGAATTACAAACTGCGCTGGATCTGAGCTCCGAACTCTGGTGCCCAGACCTGTTATAGTGTTGCTTTAACTGCTGGACTACCCCGGCACCATTTACTAAGTACAAAGTGAGACCAAGTATGGCGTTCTGTAGCCCATCCTCTTCAAGGTTCGACGTGTTGTGCGTTCAGAGATGCTCCTTAGCACGCGATTGTTGTAACGCATTGTTGTTTGAGTTACTGTCACCTTCCTGTCAGCTTGGTCCAGTCTGGCCATTCTCCTCTGACCTCTCCCATTAACAAGCCGATTTTACCCACAGAACTGCTGATCACGGGATGTTTCTTTTCTCATTTTTGCACAAGTCTCTGAAAGCTCCAGAGACCATTGTGTGTGAAAATCCCAGGAGGTCAGCAGTTTCTGAGGTAATTGAACCACCCCGTCTGGCACCAACAATCATTCCACAATCAAAGTCACTTAGATCACATTTCTTCCCCATTCTGAGCAACAACTGAACCTCTTGACTGTATCTGCATGCTTTTATGCATTAATTTACTTCCACAGCATTGGCTGATTAGATATTTGCATTGCTGAGCAAGTGTACCTAATAAAGTGGCCAATGAGTGTATGTAGGTCAGATTTCATTAGGGGATTTAAAGTGGCTGTATTGTTGAACGTTTGATTCATGGGCCAGCTCCTGTGTACATGTTTCAGTGCATAATCTCTCAGTTACTCAGATGTCCATAAAATAGCATGCAAAAATTACACATGCCTTGGTAAACACATGCAATCTGTTTTCTTATTAAATCCTGGGTTGCAGTGGCTGTTTGTCAAGGCCAGCGTTTACAGTATTGCCCACGCATAGTTCTTCCTGAGAAGCTGGTGGTGAGCTCGTGCCTTTGGATGGAAAGTTGCAGGTCTTGGATACGGTAGTAATGAGGGAACTGAAAGAGATTTTCGGTTCAGCCTGGTGTGTAACACAGAGATGAATCTGAGAGTTATCATGCTGTCAAACTTCTGCTGAGTTTGTCCTCTTTGCGGGTGAAATGCAACAGGCTCAGGCAGGTCTGTCATCATAGCTTAGGAGAGCAACTCCAGTATGATTTATTGGTCGTACACTGCTGCACAGTTTCAGCAACCCAGGTTCGATTCTGCCCTTGGTAGCTGTCTTCACGGAGTTTATACGTTCCCCTCATGACTGTGTGGGCTTCCCCCGGTACACTGATTTCCTGCCTCCTCTGGAGGGCTGGATTGGAGCCCGAAGGCCTTAGACCAAAGTCTGTGAATGCATGCAGGCTGGAGGCAGAGACAGCCTGTCCTGGGGTTAGAAGACAAGCGTGGCTGGGTGAGAGGAAGGGATGGAGGAACGGGGCTTGGTTTGGTGCTTGTAATGTTCTGTTTTACTTCCCACCGAGCGCCGTGGGCATGTTGTGTTGATGCTGGAATGCGAGGATGCTGCACACTTGGGTGTTGGGTTTTGATGTAAGAGTAATAAACAATGCCAAATCAGAATCATCCCAATGACTTGTTGGATTGGTCACCACCACCTCCAGGCTGAGAGCTTCCTTGCTGGCACTGGGCTCCTGGGCTCCGCATCCCCCCCACCCACCACTCGTCAACCCCAGGTCTTCCAGGTTCCCCCAATACCTCTAGGGTTCTCAAAGCCTCCATCTCCACCCCACCCCCCCAGACACCCTACTGCCCCATCCTCTGACACCACCAACTCTCCTCTCCCCTTCAGTCCCAGCTCTAATCCCTGCTATGTGTTCACCATTCCCTCTGACCTTCCACTCTCTGAGGTGGAGCAGTCTGTCCTCAGAAGGGGCTCTAACTTTGTTCCCCTTCGCCTACACCATGACACCAGGCTCTTCTTCTGTTGCCTCTGTCTCCGAGCACCTCCCCCTGCGCCAATGACCCCTTTTCCCATCTCCAACCCTCCTCCTCCTCTTGTAGGAACACTTGGCTTTGGTTCTCTACCTGCTCTGGATCTTTGCATCTCTAAATGCCGATAAGTCATCAACTGCCTTGACTTCAGCACTCCTCTCTCTTCTTTGAAGTTTATCCCCTCTGAGTGAGCTGCCCTTCACTCTCTCTGCACCATTCTCAACCTTACCATCAAGTCCACAGATAAAGGGGGTGCTGTTGTAGTTGTGGTGGATTGACAGGCTGCATCTCTCAGAAACTCCTCTTACTTGCCCCTTGAAAAGGACCTTCAGAACGTTGTTTCTGGTGCAATCACAAACCTCATCAACTCTGGAGAACTCCCATCCATGCCACCAATCTCATAGTTCCCTTACCCTGCACTGCTTGTTTCTACCTCCTACCCAAGGCTCACAAACCAGACTGTCCAGCAGTTGCATTGTCTCTGCCTGCTCTTGCTCCACTGAGTTTATGTCCTCGTACCACAAGTCCATTCTACCCACCTCAGTTCTGTCCCTTCCCACCTGCATCTGTGACACTTCATATGCTCTCAATCTCAATAACGTTCGATTCCTTGGCCCTGACCACCTCATTTTCACCATAGATGCCCAGTCCCAATACGCTTCTGTCCCCCAAAAAGAAGGCCTTAAAGCCCTCTGCTTCTTTCTCGACAGAAGACTTCCTGCATATGGCCGAATTGGTCCCCAACCTCAACAATTTCTCCTGCTCCTTCCACTTTTTCCAGATGCAAGGTGTAGCCATGGGCACCTGCGTTGGTCCCAGCTATACCTGCCCTTGTGTAGGCCACAGAGAGCAGTCCATGTTTCAAGCCTTCCCTGGTAATGCTGCCCAGCTCTTCCTGCATGACGTTGATGACTGTATTGGTGCTGCTTCATGCACCTGTGCTGAACCTGTCAGTTTCATCAACTTTCCCTCCGACTTCCATGTTGCCCTTAAGTTCACTCAGTCCATTTCTGACACCTCTCTCCATTTTCTCGATCTCTGTGTCTGGCAATAAACTGTACTGATAACTTTTATAAACCTACTGATTCTCACAGCTATCTTGATTATACCTTTTCTCACTCTGCTGCGAAAACATTATTCCCTTTTCTCAGTTCCTTTGTCTCCACTCCACCTGTTCCAGGATGAGGCTTTTCTTTCCAGCAGAGCAGAGATGTCCTCCTTTCCCTTTCCTGCAACATTGATGCTGCCTTCATCCGCATCTCCTCCATTTCCTGGACATCCACACTCACCACTTCTTCCTGCTGCCTTAACAAGGATAGTTCTTCCTGTCCACACCTACCACCCCATGAGCCTCTGCATCCAACAAACCATTCTCCGCCCCTTCCGTCATCTTCAACGGGATCCTACCACCAAACATCATAGCCCTCCCCCCCACTCTACACTTTCCGCAGGGATTGCACCCTCTGTGACTCTCTTGTCCATTCATCTCTTGGTATGATCATTAAAGTTAACTTTGGTTGCCTACCTAAGCCATTCGCTTAGCCCAAGCATGTTGTGCCCCAGAAAGCAGATGATACTTTATTAAATAAGATAGTATTCCGTTGACCTATCTCTGTAGGAAAGGGTCTTTCATGCTCTATTTGTTCCAATGCACACAAAATACTGGAGGAACTCTTGCAGCTCAGGCAGCATCCACGGAGATGAATAATCAGTCACTCTTTCTTTTCCAATCCTGATGAAAGATCTCAGCCCAAAATATCAGCCATTTATTCATTTCCATAGATGCTGCCTGACCTAATGAGTTCCTCCAGCATTTTGTGTCCGTTGCTGTGGATTTTGAGCATCTGCAGAATCTCTTGTATTGGTCAATAGTTTAATTAGCGACTGTAAGTTACTCCCGATTGTGTAGGTTGCTGGTAGGAGAATTGGTGAAAGATGATTTAGTTGGAAGAAAACACATGGGGGATCTCATTGATGAGATTACCCTGAAAGTGGGCACAGACTCAATGGACTGAATGGCCTTAGACATCTGTAAGAATGTATCTGAATCGAGGATCTGTATGTTTGGGGTGCTAACCTAGCAGTCTGCTTTATCCTGCATTTTGAATATTATTGGGGTTGCACTTAGTGAAGAGATTGCAAATGGTAAACGTCAGAAAAAAACATTTTGATATATTATTGTGTTTGCTTCCTATTGGAATCCCACACCTGCAAGATGAATTATGTACTAATTCCAGATGTGTTTATAGTATTTAAGCTTCTTATATTCACAGTTCAGTATTTTTAACTCTGCGGCTTCAATGCTATCATTAAACCTGCTTGAAGTTATTTTGTGGTATAATCACATAATCCTAAAGTGACGTTATTGATGAGCTGGCTGTGTTGTTCATAGTAATTGGTACATGTGCTGGTATGAATATCTAGGATGGAAAAGTTTACATTTCTTAGAAATGTGTGAGACTATTTTCAAGACATTTTTGACACATGCTTACTAAACATTTGCGATGTTAAAATATGGATAATGTGAGGATTTGCAGTCCTGTTTCAAAATGAAAACAGGCCCTTCGGCCCACAATGTGTGTACTAAGCATGATGCCAATGTAAACCATGCCTTCTGCCTGTACGTAATCCATATCCCTCCATTCCCTGCACGATCATGTGCCTCTCTAAAAGGCTCTTGAATGCCTCTGTCATACCTGCATCCGTCACCACTCTGCCACTGTGTTTCAGGCACCCATCATTCTCTGTGAGGGGAAGAAAAAAACTTGCCTCACACATCCCCTTTAAAATTTCCCCTTCAAGTAATTGACATTTCTACCACTGGGGTAAAAGGTGCTGGCTCTCTACTCTGATCTTTCATATTTCATAAACTTCTATCAGGGCTCCAGTCAGCCTTTTGTGCTCGAGTGAAAGCAAACTAAGTCTTCCTGTATCTAATTCTCTCTAATCCAGGCAGCATCCTGGTGAAACCATTTAAATGTTTGTGTTGCCAGTAAATTCTATTCCCTACACCACAACCTCACCCAGTGCTACCTCAGCCCACCTGCTGATAAAAACACCTGTCACCTCAAAACATGTTCCAACCCACCTCCACCGCCCCCCATCTCTGGCCAGTCTCCCTTTCTTAGTGAGCATGAGGTCACCCGAACTTCTCACAAACAACAGAAAATCTGCAGATACTGGAAATCCAAGCAACACACACACAAAATACCGGAGGGGCTCAGTAGGCTAGGCAACATCTATGGAAAAGAGTACAATCCAGATTTCAGCCCAAAAGGACTGTACTCTTTTCCACAGATACTGCCTGGCCTGCTGAGTTCCTCCAACATTTTGTGTGTGTCACCTGATCTCTTCTGTTGGATAAGTCCTAAATTGTTTGCTGGTGAATCTCGTACTGTAGTGAAGTATTTTGGGATGTTCTGAGAAAATGGAAGTTGTTATTGCTAAATGTCAAGGTTGGCAGTGATGCAGCAACTACTAGCACCTGATTTTAAATCTTTCTCATAGTACCCGAATTGGTTTACTGTTGTCACAGGGACAGTGAAAAGCTCGTCCTGCATACTGTTCATGCAGATTGATTCATCGCAACAGCGTATTGAGGTAGTACAATAACAGAGAGTGGAATAAAATGTAATAGACACAGTGAGAAGTGCAGGTCAGGTTAGGTGATTTTATTAGCAGCTCGGGGCATCAGAGTTCGGAGTTCATTTCCGGCGCTGTCTGTCAGGGGTTTGCATGTTCTCATTGTGGGTTTCCTCCAATAGTCCAAAGACGTGCCAGTCGATAGGTATGTTCATTGTGAGTTGTCCTGTGAAAGGCTGGGGTTACTGGGCAGCTCTGCTCACTGATCTGGAATGGCCTGCTCCATGCTGCATCTCTAAATAAATAAGCACTAAGGTGCAAGATCATAGCAAGGTACAAACGTAGATTGTGCGGTCGAGAGCCCTTCTGATTTTACCTGAAAACTATTCCGTAGTCTTATAGCAGCAGGGTAGAATCTCATTGAAAATTTTCTGTTTTTGTTATTTAACTTGGATCGATAATAGTGTGAGGTTTGAATATAACCAGCTTCTCATAACTGTCGGTTGACTTTGGTTTATGATAATTTGCTCAATGTGGGTGTCACTGCAGCCAACATTTATTGACCATCCTTCATAAGCCCTTGAGGATGCAGGGTGGACCAAGTGATAAAGGTGCTAAACAAATGGAGTTTGTTATTGTTAAACGTCAAGGTTGATCAGGTAATCTGTTGATCAGGTGATGTTGACTGACAGAAAAATGTTGCTCTGGACTCTCCTGTCCTTTTTCCAAATATTGCCCCAGCAATTGTTTGTGTCTTCCTGAGGAGAAAACGTTGAAGAAGCATTCGACTGACAATTCTGCGCTGGGGTTCAGTTTTGGTCCCTGTGCTGTAGTGCCTGTGGGTGTAACAGAGCCGACAGTGGAACAGGGTCAGCTGAAGTGCCCATCCAGATCACACGGTGGCGCAACGCTATTACAGCGCGAGCAGCCCGAGTCCTGTTCCGCCACTATCTGTAAGGCGCAGGAGCTGATGGGTGTGACGGTCAGTGTCAAAAGGTCAAGCCCTAAAGGCCCTTGATGAAGTTCAGTGACCTCACAGGAGTAGTTAAGGTTTGCTCCTCTTTTTACTTCAATTTACGTTTTGGACTGTTTACCTTGTGTTAGCTCGTTGTTCTGTAGGACGGTAGCGGTGGTGGACAGTGAACCAAGACTGTGTGATTGTGAGGATCACTGATATTCCATTTGTTCATGGATCCCGGTTTGCCTCCTTCCTCCTCCTCCTCCTCCTCCTCAGCTTTCTGCTTTTAAGCTGGTCACCACGGAGATGGTACCTGAGGTTCGGCCTGCACAATGTTGAGGATGTACAGGCACGGGGTGCCTTGCCAAGGGCCACGGAGCAACTCGAGCAGTGTGCAGGGAATGGGAGCGTTGCCTTAACATCTGGTCACATTCAATATGTCATCCAGAGTCAGAATCGGGCGTACTTTCACTGGCATACAGTCCGAAATTTATTGTTTTGTGGCACCAGTAGAGTTTAACAAAAGGTACAGCTTACAATAAAAATACTGAAGTACTGCAAAAGAGGAATAGTGAGGTAGCGTTCGTGGACTGTTTAGAAATTTGCTGACAGATGAGAAGGAGCTGTTCCTGAATCGTTGAGTGTGGATCTTTGGGCTCCTGTACCTCCTCCCTGATGGTAATAGTGAGAAAAGGGCAGGTTCTGGGTGGTGATAGATGGCACGTCCTTGAGGCTCTGCCTTTCGAAGATGGATGTCCTCCACAGTGGGGAGGATTGTGCCAGTGCTGGATCTGGCTGAGTCTATAGTCCTCTGACGCCTCTTGAGATGCTGTGCATTGATGCCTCCATCCTGGGTGGTGATGCCACCAGTCGGAAAGTTCTGTAAAACACGGAGTGTGGGTCAGACTGGTGGACACAAGCTCCTTACGGGATTCACGGATCTGGAGGAATTCACAACAGCCAGCAGATCTATCAAACTTGTTTGTGCTGGCAACTGTTCTGTTCTTGATGCATGCACCAAGATTGGGTGAAAAGCTTTTCTTCCTATGTCATCCAGACAGATCATTCCATACGCAAGTGCAGTGAGGTAGTACAAAAGGAAAAAAAAAACAAACAGAAAGCAGAATATACGCAGTGTTACAGGGAACGTGCAGGTAGAGTGCAAGGGCCACGATGAGCAAGGGTGAGAGATTTATCATGTATTATTGTTATTTAGGGTAGCAAAGAGGTTCTCTATCTGTGTGTGTCCATTGCGTCACACACAGATATAGAAGGATTCTTCATCGATGTTTCCATTACAATGTTGTTTTACCAGTCGGGGTTGTTAGCCCTGAGCTCAACCCCCGAACCTGGAGGACCAGTGGACACTCTTAGTTTAGCCTCTATCCTTTGGCATGGGTGACCCTACTAAGAGCTAAAGCACAAGGCCCTGCCCCCCAGCCAACATCACTCTCCAGGTCATTGAGGTGCACAAGCCTCCAAACCCTATGACAGGGTCCTCTTGGAGGTTATTATATTTAAGATTTGGATAATTCCTTTGTAAATAACAAACTTCCTACGAGCTTACTTTTGTGGAAAATTCAGAAGGCTTGTGCTAATGCACTCAGTGGCCACTTTAAAAGGTTAATGTACGTATCTAATCAACCAATCATGTGGCAGCAAATCAATGCATAAAAGCATGCCGACATGGTCAAAAGCTCCAGTTGCTGTTCAGACCAAACATCAGGATAGGGAAGAAATGTGATCTAATTACTTTGACCGTGGAATGATTGTTGGTGCCAGACGGGGTGGTTTGAGTATCTCAGAAACTGCTGACTTCCTGAGATTTTCACACACAACAGTCTCTCGAGTTTACAGGGGATGGTGCGGAAAACAAAAACGCATTCTGCGAGTGGGCAAAAACACTTTGTTACTGAGAGGGGTCAGAGGAGAATGGCCAGGACCGTTCCAGCTGACAGGAAGGTGACAGTAACTCAAGCAACCACACGTTACAACAGTGGTGTGCAGAGGACCATCTCTGAATGCACAATGCACCAAACCTTGAAGCAGGTGGGTTACAGAAGCAGAAGGTCAGGAGCACACACTTAGTGGCTACATTATTAGGTACAGGAGGGACCCAATAAAGTGGCCACAGAGTTTATATTTAGAGGATACACTTCAAGGGACAGCAGAGTAGGATCAGTTTATTCTGTGACAGGTACACGTGTTGAGAAGAAAGTTTTCCGGGGTGATTTGTTCATATGAACGGATGTACATTTTTATGTCTTCTTGCCTGTCCCTCTCAGAACATCCGTGTGCTCTTTACAGTCAATTAAATGCAAGTTGAAGTGCAGACACAATTATATTGTGGAAGATGTTGGAGTTGAGTGGCATGGACCAAGCAGTGCATTCATGACCCAATAATCTATTATTAACCATGTTGATCCAGGGTGAAATCATGACCCTGGGATGCAGTGGGAGCTCCTTTGTTCTTTGAAATAGTGCCATGGGATTGGTAGTGTAAACCATCAAGAAAGCTATAAATGCTGTAAATCAGAAAAAAGAACAAAAACAAACACGAAATGCTGCAAAGCACTCAGCAGGTCTGGCACCATCTATAGAAAGATAAAAGGGATGAATATTTCAGGTCAAAAACCCTGGAGAAACCATTAATTTTTTAAGTTGGAGTGAAAGGAAGAACAAAGGGAATATCTGTGAGGTGAAGGCAGAGTCACAGTGGGGATAAATAGTAAAGGGCTTGTTGGAGACTGTCGGGGCCTTGTTTTAACACCCAAATGGCTTCCTTCCAGCAGCGCATCACACCCTCCGGACTGCAGTAACTGTATCAGGACAGAGCTTTGTGCTCAAGTTTCTGGAACGGACCTGGAGTTGAGAGAGTGACATGACGATCCATTTACAGTACATATGCTTTGTTATATATAGATTTTCATGAGAGGGAAATAGGACCTGCATCTGAAATAAAAATAAAATTTCTCACTTCGGAAGACTGAATTAATCATAAGCACGAGAAATTCTGCAGATTCTGGAAATCCAAAGCAACACGTACAAAATGCTGGAGGAGCTCAGCAGGTCAGGCCACAACTATGGAAATGAATAAGCAGTTGATGTTTTGGGACAAGACCCTTCTTTAGAACTGAGAGGCTGTAGTATGGAAGCAGGTTCACGGGTTTGGTGAGTGAGACAGAAAACACAGACTACAAATAAGCTCGTTAATCGACTAATGGAAAAGAGTGGCTGCAGTTTTTAAATGAGCCAATCAATGACCGACACAGTGGAAGCGACTTTCGACTGGCAAATGAGCTGCACGTGACAGAAAGGTCTTGGCCCAAAGTGTTGACTGCCCATTCATTCATTTCCATAAACACTGGCTGACCTGCTGAGTTCCTCCTGCATTTTGTGCTTGAATGTAGTAGCTGTCAGGAGGTGTGCCTGTAAAGATAAATTTTTTAAAATGCTGATGTTGGAAATATAAATTTTAAAACTAAGCACTAGGAAAAACTCAGCAGGTCAGGCAGCATCTGCAGAAGGAGAAGAGTTAATCTGGCACCCCTTATTATTTATCCACCTCAGATCAGAAAGAGTAACTTTTTCCCACAGATGCTGCCTGACCAGCTGAGATTTCCAGTACTATCTGTTTTTAAACAACACACACAAAATGCTGGTGGAACACAACAGGCCAGGCAGCTCCTATGAGGAGAAGCACTGTCGACATTTCGGGCCGAGACCCTTCGTCAGGATTAACTGAAAGGAAAGATAGTAAGAGATTTGAAAGTAGTGGGGGGAGGGAGAAATGCGAAATGATAGGAGAAGACCGGAGAGGGTGGGATGAAGCTAAGAGCTGGAAAGGTGATTGGCAAAAGTGATACAGAGCTGGAGAAGGGAAAGGATCATGGGATGGGAGGCCTCGGGAGAAAGAATCTCTTCCCACCTATGTTCGTGACACTTCTCATACTTTGAAGTTTTTCAATGATTTTAAGTTCCCTGACCCCCACCGCCTTATTTTCACCATGGAGGCCCAGTCCCTATATATCTCCATTCCCCACCCGGACGGTCTCAAAGCTCTTTGCTTCTTTTTGGATTCCAGACCTAACCAGTACCCCTCTACCACCACTCTCCTCCATCTAGCGGAATTAGTTCTTACTCTCAATAATTTCTCCTTTGTCTCCTCCCACTTCCTCCAAACCAAAGGTGTAGCCTTGGGCACCCGTATAGGTCTCAGTTATGCCTGCCTTTTTGTTGGCTTTGTGGAACAGTCCATGTTCCAAGTCTATACTGGCATCCATCCCCCTCTTTTCCGTTGCTACATCGACGACTGCATTGGTGCTGCCTCTTGCACGCATGCTGAGCTCGTTGACTTCATTAACTTTGCCTCCAACTTTCACCCTGTCCTCAAATTTACCTGGTCCATTTCCGTCACCTCCCTCCCCTTTCTTGATGTTTCTGTCTCCATCTCTGGAGATGGCTTATCTACTGATATCTACTATAAGCCTACAGATTCTCATAGCTACCTGGACTATTCCTCTTCCCACCCTGTCTCTTGCAAAAATGCTATCCCCTTCTCACAATTCCTCCGTCTCTGCCGCATCTGCTCTCAGGATGAGGCTTTTCATTCCAGGACAAAGGAGATGTCTGCCTTTTTTAAACAAAGGGGCTTCCCTTCCACCACCATCAACTCTGCTCTCAAACGCATCTCTTCCATTTCCTGCACATCAGCCCTCACCCCATCCGCCCGCCACCCCACTTGGGATAGGGTTCCCCTTGTCCTTACCTACCACCCCATCAGCCTCCAGGTCCAACATATAATTCTCCGTAACTTCCGCCACCTCCAACGGGATCCCACTACCAAGCACATCTTTCCCTCCCCTCCCCCTTTCTGTTTTCCGCAGGGATTGCTCCCTACGTGACTCCCTTGTCCACTCGTCTCCCCCATCCCTTCCCATCGATCTCCCTCCTGGCACTTATCCTTGTAAGCGGAACAAGTGCTACACCTGCCCTTACACTTCCTCCCTCACCACCATTCAGGGCCCGAGACAGTCCTTCCAGGTGAGGCGACACTTCACCTGTGAGTCGGCTGGTGTGGTATACTGAGTCCGGTGCTCCTGGTGTGGCCTTTTATATATTGGTGAGACCCGATGCAGACTGGGAGACCATTTCGCTGAACACCTACGCTTGGTCCGCCAGAGAAAGCAGGATCTCCCAGTGGCCACACATTTTAATTCCACATCCCATTCCCATTCTGATATGTCTATCCATGGCCTCCTCTACTGTCAAAATGAATCGAAACTCAGGTTGGAGGAACAACACCTTATATACCAGCTGAGCAGCCTCCAACCTGATGGCATGAACAATGACTTCTCTAACTTCTGTTAATGCCCCTCCTCCCCTTCTTACCCCATCCCTGACATATTTAGTTGTTTGCCTGTTCTCCATCTCCCTCTGGTGCTTTCCCCCTCCCCCTTTCTTTCTCCCGAGGCTTCCAGTCCCATGATCCTTTCCCTTCTCCAGCTCCGTATCACTTTCGCCAATCACCTTTCCAGCTCTTAGCTTCATCCCACCCCCTCCAGTCTTCTCCTATCAATTCACATTTCCCCCTCCCCCAACTACTTTCAAATCTCTTACTATCTTTCCTTTCAGTTAGTCCTGACGAAGGGTCTCGGCCCGAAATGTCGACAGTGCTTCTCCTCATAGATGCTGCCTGGCCTACTGTGTTCCACCAGCATTTTGTGTGTGTTGTTTGAATTTCCAGCATCCGCAGATTTCCTCGTGTTTGCTCTATCTGTTTTTATTTTTGTCTGCAAAGGTGCATTGAGATACTAAGAGTTTATAAACCAGATCTGGGGACTGTTAAAAGCACAATTGTTTTACCAGTTGCTTAGTTACTGATTAACATCGCTTGTCTCAATGGGACAAAGATCACCCCTCCTGTTAGGAAGGGTTTAGTAAGCTGCCAGATGCAACCTTACACTTCATTGTGTATCCACAACATCTCTTTGACAAATGGTGAATCAGTGGGTGGTTTGGCAATATGTCCTTGGCTCTTCCCTGCTTTGTTAATGGAAGAAAGCACCAGTGCTGAGTTAAAAGGAGGCATCCTGCCATTGACAGACACTTCATTCAGGAATATCCAGATTTCCTTAAGGAAATACTTGAACAGCCAAGCAGCCATTTTGAGACACAGAGCTACGTTTGAAGGATCCCAGTTTAGGGTTTCACAGCAGCCAGTATGATTTTAAGGCAGATAATATCACAGAGTATTTTGCAATTCTGTATCGATCATAGAATCATCATCATCATCATTATGTGCCAAGTTGTATGATGTAGGCGATCATGGTCTTTCCGGGACCATGATTGTCTTGGCAAATTTTTCTACAGAAGTGATTTTCCATTGTCTTTAAAAGATAGGTGACCCCGGCCGTTCTCAGTACTCTTCAGAGATTATCTGATTGGCTTCAGGGGTCGCACAACCATGACTTGTAATATGCACCAGCTGCTCCCATGGCTTCACGTGACCCTGATCGGGGAGGTCTAAGCAAGTGCTAAACCTTTGCCCAAGGGTGACTTGCAGGCTAGCGGAGGGAAGGAGCGCCCTACGCCCCCTTTAGTAGGGGTGTATCTCCTCCCTGCCACCAGCATAGAATCATACAGTGCAGAAACAGGCCACTCAGCCCATTGGTCCATTCTGTCTATGAGAGGTATCTACGTTGATCCCATTTGCCTGCATCAGGCCTGTCTCCATTCTGCCTTTCCTGTCTAGGCACCACTTCGAATAGCTTTTAAACTCTGCCTTTAGTGCCCAGTTCATTCCTTTGCTGCCAAAAAGGTAACTTTGGAAACAGAGTGGCTGATTTATGTACAGCAAGATCCCACACAACAACATGGTAGTAACTGGAATAAGTTTCTAGAGATGCTGATTACAAACTGAGTATTGATCAGGACTAAAAGCGCCATGGGATTCCTTGTAGCCACCCGCGACAGCAAACAAGGACCACCTTCGCTGAAAGACAGCCCCACTTCAACTCCACAGCTTACAGAGGAGCCTGGATCTTTGTGCTTATGGCGTAGAACTTGACCTGGCAGCCTCCAGAGGTGAGAGTATGGTCCAGCGAGGGCCTGATAATTTAAATTGAAAACCTAATGAACTGCTAGGAGATGGTGGAGTGTGGTAACCGCAGCTGGTGAAAAGGAAGTCATAGTAAATGAGAAGGAGTAAATGAGAAGGAGGCAAATCAAGGCTGTGTGCTTTTATTATGGAGCCTAGGCTCTCCTCCTCTCTTCCACTGGATGTCAGAATACGTTGGTAACACTGGTTTATTATTGGTAACAGTGGTTTATTATTGTCACCTGTACTGAGGTGTTGTGAGAAACTTTGTTTTTCATGTCACCTGTATAAATCATTTCAATACATCAGTACGTTCATACAGCACAGAGCAAAAAACAACAGAATACAAGCTATAGTGTTACAGTACAAAGAAAGCGCAGGGCAGAGTATTGGTGTTGCTATTGGTTTATCAGTGTCACATGTGCCAAGATACAGTGAGAAGCTTGTCTTGCATAATGTTCATACAAATCAAATCATATCGGTGCATTGAGCCAGAATAAGGAATGCTTAGACCATAAGACTGTAAAACATAGGAACAGAATGAGGCCATCTGGCCCACTGAGTCTGTTCCACCATTTAATCATGGCTGATCCTCTTTATTTTTTCCCCTCCTCAGCCCCGCTCCCCTGCCTTCTCCCCGTAACCTTTGATGCCGTGTCCAATCGAGTACCTATCAAGCTCTGCCTTAAATACACCCAATGACCTGGCCTCCATAGCTGTCTGTGGTAATAAATTCCACAAATTCACCACCCACTGGCAAAAGAAATTTCTCCGCATCTCTGTTTTAAATGGACGCCCCTTCATTAAATGCTGTGCCCTCTTGTCCTAGACTCCCCCCACCATAGGAAATATCCTTTCTTCATCAACTCTGTCTAGGCCTTTCAACATTCAAGAGGTTGAAAACGCAGAGGTGTTGGTCTTTGCTGGGGCATCTACCCAGTCTGCAGAGTTGCCTCATATTTACAAATAGATAGATAAGGATTTCTGAGGAAGAGCAAAGGCCTTTACTTCAGTGAGTGAACCCAATGCCTCACCGTATTCAACAATCTCACCTCTCCTCGGTAGGCAATTCAACAACTTAATTGAATTAGTTAATAAAGGACGTTTCACGAAGCTTCCATTCAAGAAAGCAAAACCTTTTAAATAGGATTTCATGTCTGTCGGGTCACCTTAAGGCAAATGAAGCGGTTGCTAACTGCTCAGAACATTACGAAGCAAAGCACCAATTAATTTTTAGCGGTGTTAACTGAGGGTGGAAATTCATGAATAACAAAAGACCATTCAGCTCTTCAAATCTTTGCCTTTCAACATGAGCATGTCTAGTCCATTATCTCAGTACCATATTCATACCCTCTCCCCATATCCTTTGATATCCTTGTATCCAAAAATTCAGTGATCATCTTAAATATTGAAGAACTCAGACTCAGCAGTTGCCTGAGGTTGGGAATGTCCTCGGTTCATCATCCTCCAAGTGTAGAAATTTCTCCTCACCTCAGTTTTAGATCTCTGACTCTGTTAATCTGATGTAATCTAACCTCGATAATGTGGCATTCATCATTAAAGACTCTTGCCATTCGGGAAGCGCCATCTTCGTGTTAGTACCATTTGGGAAGGGGCACAGGGGCCTGAATTCACTGAAGGTTTTAGGAAAAGCTTCTTCCCCTCTGCCATCAGATTTCTGAACCCATGGTCACTACCTTGTTATTGGTCTTTTCTAAAATATATTTATTTTCGTAACTTTTATGCCTTGCACTATACTGCTGCCGTAAAACAACACATTTCAAACATTCGGTAGTGACAATTCTCATTCAGATTCTGACTGTGACCACTCCTTATAGGTAACCAAGCAAAGGTGAACAACCTCCCTGCATCTGGTTTGTGGAGCCATGTCAGAATCTGTTCAGTTTCAAATCGATCCCTCTCATTTTATCAGCGATAATAAACGTAAGTCTATATGACTTAAAAGGAAGTGTAATGCGGTCCTTCCCTCCGCTAGCCTGCAGGTCAACCTTGGGCAAGGTGTAATACCTGCTTAGACCCCGATCAGGGTCACATGAAGCAATGGGAGCAAGTGGTGGATGGTTGTATGAGCAGCTGGTACAGATCACAAGTCCAGGCAGTCAACCTCTAGGGAGTATTGGTGATGGTTGGGCTTAACCATCTTGTAGAGACACTGCCCAGAAGAAGGCAATGGCAAACCACTTCTGTAGAAAAAAATAGCCAGGAGCCATCTTGATCATGAAAAGACCATGACTGCCCATGGCCACTTATGGGATGACTCAATTTTCCCCAAGTGATGGATCTTTGTTGCACTCCCTCTAGAACAAGAATATCTTTCTTAGATAAGGAGCTCAGACAGGCACACATGATTCAGGCAAACACGAGGAAATTCTGGCAGATGCTGGAAATTCAAGCAACACACACAAAACAGGTAGCTGTGAGAGTCTGTAGGTTTATAGGAGATATCAGTAGATAGGCCGTCTCCAGAGATGGAGACAGAAAGATCAAGAAAGGGGAGGGAGATGTCGGAAATGGACCAGGTAAATTTGAGGGCAGGGTGAAAGTTGGAGACAAAGTTAATGAAGTCAACGAGCTCAGCATGTGTGCAGGAGGCAGCGCCAATGCAGTCGTCGATGTAGCGAAAGAAAAGAGGGGGATGGATACCCGTATAAGCTTGCAACATGGACTGTTCCACAAAGCCAGCAAAAAGGCAGGCATAACTGGGACCCATGCGGGTGCCCATGGCTACATCTTTGGCCCTTCCTCCCCTTCTTACCCTATCCCTGATATATTTAGTTGTTTTTTCTCTCTCTGCCCATCACTCTGCCTGTTCTCCATCTCCCTCTGGTGCTCCCCTCCCCCTTTCTTTCTCCCGAGGCTTCCCGTCCCATGATCGTTTCCCTTCTCCAGCTCTGTATCCCTTTTGCCAATCACCTGTCTGGCTCTCAGCTTCACCCCACCCCTTCAGGCCTTCTCCTATCATTTCGCATTTTCCCCTCCCCCCTCCTGCTTTCAAATCTCTTACTACCTTTCCTTTCAGTTAGTCCTGACGAAGGGTCTCAGCCAGAAATGTCAACAGCACTTCTCCCTATAGATGCTGCCTGGCCTGCTGTGTTCTACCAGCATTTTGTGTGTGACACATGATTCAGATCCAGATTCCAGTTTATTTACCATATGTACATGGAAGCATGTAGTAAAATAGGTTCAAAGTACATATATGACACCATATGCAACCCTGAGATTTGTTTTCTTGTAGGTATACTCAATAAGTCTGTGATCGAATAATAACCATAATAGAATCAATGAAAGACTGCAACAAATTGGGCATTCAACCAATGTGACAACAAACTGCACAAATACAAAAAGAAAGAAAAAAATAACAAATAAATAAATAAGCAATAAATATCAAGGTCATGAGATGAAGAGTCCTTGAAAGTGAGTTCATGCACAGTGAGAACAGTTCAATGATGAGGTGAGTGAAGTTATTCCCTTTGGTTCGAGAGGTAGATGGTTGAGGGGTCATAACTGTTTGTGTGCTTGTTGGTGTGAGTCCTGAGGCTCCTGTACCTTCTGCCTGATGACCTGGGTAGTGGGGGTCCCTGATGATGGATGGTGCTTTTGTGTAGCTGTGCTCAATAATGGAGAGGGCTTTGCCTGTGATGGACTGGTCCATATCCACTATCTTTTGTAGAGTTTTCCATTCAGAAGCATTGGTGTTTCCACACCAGGCTGTGATGGAGCCACAGTATATTCTCCACTGCACATCTGTAGAAGTTTGTCAGTGTTTTAGATGTCATGCTGAATCTTTGCAAACTTCTAAGGAAGCATAGGCACTGCCTTGGTTTCTATGTAATTGCACTTATGTGCTGGGCCCAGGACAGATTCTCCAAAATAATAATACTGAGGAATTTAAAATTGCTGATCCTCTCCACCTCTGGTCCTCCGATGAGAAGTGGCTCATGGACCTCCGGCTTCCTCCTCCTAAAATCAATATTGATCTCCTTTGTCTTGCTGATATTGAGTGAGAGATTGTTGTTATGGCACCACTCAGCCAGATTTTCAATGTCCCTCCTATATGCTGATTCATCACCACCTTTGATTCAGCTTTTGACAGTGGTGTTGTCAGCAAACGTTGTTTGTATTAGTAACATGTCAACGGTTACCTGAAGACGACGGGAGATGATGCTGAGATGAGCAATTGATCAGCCTTGATGGAATGGCAGAGCAGACTAGATGGGCTGAATGGCCTAATTGGGCTCCCATGATCTAAGGTATTATAGCAATAGTTTGTATTAATAATCAAAACTGGCTCCCTTAATTGCTTAGTACAAATTGTGATGATTTCTGCAGAACTGGGTTATAGGCCTCCAGAACCTTTGTTGTCTTGGAGAGAGATGGATGTAGATTTCTTCTGCCTGTCTGATCCTTCCTCATTCCAAAAGTGAGATATTCTACAGGAAGGCTTGAATTGGAGTCCGACTCCAGCAAATTCAGGCCGAAACTCTAGCATGCAAGGTTTGTTACTCTATCAAAGGACTGTCTTTCAAATGGGATGATTGTTTCATTGGGAGAATTTAGGAGAATCCATTGCCACTGTTTCACAGTAGAATAGGGCAGGACAATGAACTGGGATATTGTGGCTTACTAGCCCAAACTGATTAACTGGCCATTACCAACTTGTGGATTGTGGATTCTTGTTTTCTGCACACCCATTGCTATTGTATGAAAACCAGGCATAGTTCTAGAGTAAGGGACAACCCGTTTAAGAGCGAGGTGAGGGAGAATTTCTTCTTCCAGAGGGCTGTAACTCTTTGCATTCCTCCACTCCAGGAAGCAATGCAGACAGGATACATTCAAAGGAGAAACAGACAGATTTTTGAACTGTAAGGGAGCCAAAGGTATGGGAACCAAAGGCATAATCAGATCAACTACAGAACGTTGGAGCAAGCACTGGGAACCAGCTGGCTGGCAAGCCGCTTTCTTTTGGAGACGCGAAAGAGGCTGCAGCTGCTGGAATCTGGAGTAACACACAAAATGCTGGAGGAACTCAGCAAATCAGGCAGCCTCTATGGAGAGAAATGGACAATTGATGTTTCAGGTTGAGATCTTTCCAGATTACGGCATCTGCTGTCTCCATTTATGTCTCTATTTTCTGTTCCACATTGCAGTCTCTATGGTAATCCAGACTGGAATTGGAATTGGTTTGGTATTGTCACATGTACCAAAGTACAGTGAAAAGCTCATCTTGCAGACAGTTCACAGAATATCAAAGTTTAAAGTATGTATACATTGTAGAACCCTGAGATTCCGCTCCTTCCGGGCAGCCATGAAACCGAAAAGAACCCATTTAAAAAAAGACTGCAGAGCACCCAATGTGCAGAGAGAAAAACAAACAAATCATTACAAACAGTGAATATTGGCAAATAGCATACTGAATTGAAGTCCAGAAAGAGAGTCAGTCCACACACCGTTAGTTTAGTGCAAAGCAAAGCAGAAAGCTAAACCAGCCTGTCCCTTACCTCGGACCCCGACACCCTGACCTTTTCGATCTGACCTGACACCTCAATTGTCATCCGAATATCGGGTTCAGTTGCCTCAGTACACTCTGGGACCTGGATTCCACGCCTCGATTCGGCCTGTACCCAACCTTTCCAATTCAGCATTGCACTTAAATTGTTGTCCAAACATCAGGTTCAATTTCTTCAGCAGTACAATTGAGGTAGAACTAGGTAAAGAATTAACAGAATGCAGAATAACGTATAACGGTTACATCAAAAGTGAAAACAATCTGGTGCAAAATCATAATGAGTAGATTGTGAGGTCAAGAATCCATCTTATGCGGGGAACAATTCATTAGTCTTACAATATAACGCAGAGTAGAAGCTGTCCTCGAGCCGGGTGGCTGTTATATATAATTTCAGGCTGTACTTTTTGCTGATGGCAGTGTAGAGAAGAGTAGAGAAGAGTTTTGCTGTTGTAGGTAGGGTTTTTGATTATGGATGGCTGTGAGAAGTACAAGCAAATTCCTTAGAGAGGAGTCTAGTTTCCATGTGGTGCTGAACTGTGAAGAGTCTTGACCTGAAATGACTACTGTCCATTTCCTTCCATGGATGCTGCCTGACCTGCTGAGATCTTCCAGCACTTTGCGTTGTAACCTATTACTTCTGTTCTTTTTGAGAGTCACTAATATCTACTTGTCCAGAATTCCCTTCCCATGCAGAAACAAGCTAGTTTCATCACTAAAACTTTCATCACAGCCTACATTATGGTTAATAAAATCTGGTGTTCATTGCCCACCCCGAATTGTCCTGCAGTGAGGAGCTTCCTGGCCCTTTTGGAGTTAACCACATCGCTGTGGGTCTTGTTCCCACTCAGGTTAGAGAAATCCTTCTCTAAAAGGTATTATTGACCTGATATGCATTTTTGCAACAATCCAGCAGTTTCATGGACTGGCTTTTCAGAGGAATATTTAACTGAATTCTAATTTCTCAGCCACATTGGGATTTGATCTCATGTCTTTGGGCTATCAGCACAGAACCTTTGATTACGAGTCAAGGGAAATAACAACTGCACTGTGCTGCCCACACAGATTTGTGTGTTTATGTAGGGTTTTAGTAGAGGCAATGAAGATAAGGGAAGAACTCAACCTAATAAACAGTGAAAATTCTTGAAATTTATATGAGCAATATTTCTAGGATAATCATTCAAATTTTATATATTTAGGCTGTGTAAATGTCAAACTGTTTGTGCTTGAATAGAAGCCATTTTAATTGCAGTAGCTGGAATTGTATATGATGCTTTGATCCCTGCAGGCGATGACTGAGACAACAGGACACATTTAAAGCTTATCAGTGCAGCGCCACTTCTGCAGCGATGGCCTTAATGTGTTTAGAATGTCAGCATTGTTGCATCCCCTGTGATAATTGTATCTGTGCCTGAGCTGACATCTCTCTCTCCCCGGGTTGGGTGTTCGAACATGCTCCAACCCGGAGGCAGGAGCACCAGGACCGAGGCTGAGTATCAAGGGAAGTGGCTCTCGGCGTTCCAGATCAGCTGCGACCCCCTTCTGTTTTTGGGTGCGGTTCTGAAGATGAGCTTGGTCTCCTTGGTGTCCTGAGGCCAGGATCTGTACCTCCACCAACATCATTAGAAACAGATGGCAAGTAGAATCTTGCTGTGCAGAAATTGGTTTCCTGCATCATTGCAGTAACTGCATTTCAAAATTACTTTGTTGGCTCTGAAGTTCTTAGGTGATAAAGGAATGCAAGTCAGAATCAGGTTTAATATCACCGGTATATGACATGAAATTTCTTAACTTTGCGGTAGCAGCACAATGTAATACAATAATAACAGATAAAAAAACTGTGAATAACAATATGGATATATTTATTAAATAGTTAAATAGTGCAATAAAAGAGAAACAACATAATTAGTGAGGTACTGTTCATGGGTTCAGTGTCCATTCAGAAGTCAGATGTCAGAAGGGCAGAATCTATTTCTGAAATATTGAGTGTGTTCCTTCAGGCTTCTGTACCTCGTGCCTAACGTAGAAATGAGAATTAGGCATGTTCTGGATGATGGGGGTCCTTAATGATGGACGTCACCTTTTTGAGGCACGCTCCATGAAGATGTCTGGATACTATGGAGGCTGGAGCTGACTAATTTTACAACTCTCTGCTGCTTACTTCAATCTTCTGAAGTTGTTCCTTTCCCCCATACCAGATGGTGATGCAGCCAGTTAGAATGCTTTCCACAAAATATAGCTGCTGTCTTGCCTTCTTTATAGCTGCATCAATACGTTGGATCCAGGTTAGAAATGTAGACACCCAGGAACTGGAAATTGTTCACTCTTTCAACTTCTGATCCCTCGATGAGGATTGGTGTGTTTTCCTTCATCTTACCCTTTCTGAAGTCCGCAATCAGTTCTTTGTTGCTGTGATACCACTTGACCAGCTGGTATATCTGCCTCCTGTACGCGCTCTCATCACCAACGCCTGGTGTTTATGCAACAGCTGGTTTTACATTTTCTTTATTGGAAGGAATTGAGTGAGCATCAAGAGAAAGTATGAAGAGTGTTTGATGGCTCTGGGCTGAAACCTAAAGAATATTGACAGGTCTAGATAGAGTGGATCTGAAGAGGATATCTCCAGTAGGGGGAGAGTCTAGCATCAGAGGGCACAGCCTCAGAATAGAAGGACATTCCCATTAGAACAGAGTTGAAAGGCTCAGATACAGTAGTGAGAGAGCCTAGGATCAGAGGGCAAAATAGAAGAACACCTCTTCAGGACAGAGATGAGGAGGAATTTCTTTAGGTGAATCTGTGGAACTCATTTCCACTGACAGTTCCAGATGCCAAATCATTGGATATGTTTAAAGCCGAGGGTGATGGGTTCTCGAGTAAGAAAGGGAGGCAAAGGTTACTGGAAGAAGGCAGGATAATGGGGCTAAGAGGGAAAATTAATCAGTCGTGATGGAATGGCAGAGCAGAATCAGTGGGCCAAGTGGTCTAGTTCTGGTTCTATGCCTCATGGTCTAAAATCTGCATTGTTAAAGACCTCAGCTCCTTGCTCATTCACCGTTAGCTCCCCCTATGTCTATTGAACTTGATCCATAAAGACAGAAGTTCCAAACCTTTTATTATTCCATGGGCCAATACCATTGGGCAAGGGTTCTGTGGACCCCAGGTTGGGAACCCCTGTGTTAAGGCCATTCATCTTACCAATACTCACGCTGTCAGCTGTAGATACCTGGTTCCCAAGCTGGGATGGTAACCAAACAACATCTTCCATTGAAAAGACACTTCAAACATGGTTGGAAATAGGAGAGTTATCAAACAAAATCTGATGCCAGGCTACCTAAGGAACTAGGTTAAGTGATGAGAGGCAGGGAGAGTTACAAGGGATCTCCACAGCCTAGAGTCCAGATTGTTGAAGACATGGTTGCTGATTAAATGGGGAGACAATCAACAAGTTCAAACCAGAGGGGTGTAGTTGACCTTGCTGGAAGTCTGTGTAGGTCAGGAAGCATGGGTGATATGTGAAAGGAACCTCGTGGGTGTAGACTCAAAACCAGAATCAGAACGTTGTGAAATTTGTTGTTTTTGCAGCAGCAGTACAATGCAAAACATAATAATAGAGGAAAAAAACTGAATTATTGTAGATGTATATACATTAAATTGTTAAATTAAATGAGTAATGTAAAAATGAAAATAGAAAAGTAGTGAGGTAGTGTTCATGGGTTCAAAGTCTTTTCAGAAATCAGATGGCAGAGGGGAAGAAGCTGTTCCTGAATTCTTGAGTGTGTGTCTTCAGGCTCCTGTACCTCCTCCCTGATGGTAGTAATGAGAAGAGGGCATGTGATGGGGATGCCGCCTTCTTTGAGAAATCGCTCCTGGAAGAGGTCCTAGATACTATGGAGGCTAGTACTCATGATGGATTTGACTAATTTTACAATTGTCTGCAGCTTAATTTAACACTGTACAGTAGCAACCCCCCCACCATCCCAGACAGTGATGCAGCCAGATAGAATGCTCTCCATGGTACATCTGTAGAAATTTGCAAGAGTCTTTGGGGACATACCAAATCTCCTCATATTCCAAATCAAATACAGAGTTTGAGGTTATGGAGAGGTGGTGAGATAGGCAAATAAAGGAATAATGAAGATAATTTCGGTGTCAGATATAGTGCAACTTGGTCCCTTTCCAGATTTAAGCCTGTCTACCTCCCAGTCCTTCACAGAGAATGAGTTTGTGGCATTCATTGTAATTGATAAACACTTCTATCAAAATAGAACTGTTCCAAGGATCAGATTAGAAATTTGGGAGCAGAAATGGCAGGCCAAGTGTAATCTAGACAAGTGTGAGGGGATACATTTGGTAGGTCAAGTGCAAGAAGAACACACACGGTAGGCGTTGTGGTTAGCACAACACTTTACAGTGCCCACGACACGGGTTCAATCCCTGGCGCTGCCTGTACCTTCTCCCCATGATTGCTTGGGTTTCCTCCCAAAGTCCAAAGATGTACCTGGTTGGTAGGTTAGTTGGTCATTGTAAATTGTCCCATGATTAGGCTAGGATTAAATTGGGGGTTGCTGGGTGGCATGGCCCGAAGGACTGGAAGGGCCTAGTCTGCGTTGTATCTCAATAAATAGGAATAAGTGGCAGGACACTTTGAGGCACAGAGGAATCCTGGTGTGCAAGTCCATAGCTCCTTGAGAGTGGCTACTCAAGTGGTAGGGTGGTAAACAAAGCACATAGCCTGCTTCCCTTTATCGGTCAGTGCCCTGAGTATGAGGGTTGCAGCTGTATAAAGCTTAGGTTGGGCCACACTCAAATTATGGTATGCAGTTCTGGTGGCCCCTTAACAAGAAACAAATGGAATCCTTGAAGAGCGTGCGGAAGAGATTCACCTTCGCTTGTATTAGAGTATATTTGATACAAGAAGAGGTTGGACAAACTTGGATTGTTTTCTCTGGAGCGTTGGAAGTTGAAGAACAACTTGATAGAAGCATATAAAATTATGAGAAGTATAGATTGGATATTTAAGGTGGAATTTGTGTGGTAGGGTAGAGATGTGTCTCTACCAAAAGAGGTGAAAGTCGCTCCTTCCCTCCACTAGTCTGCAGGTCACCCTTGGGTGAGGTGTAGCACCTGCTTAGCCCCGGATCAGGATCACATGAAGCCATGGGTGCAGGTGGTGGATGGTCATTTGAACAGCAGCTGCATATTACTAGTCCTGGTTGTATGACCACTGATGCCGGGCAGAAAATCTCTGAAAAGTATTGATAATGGCTGGTTACCCATCTTGTAAAGACACTTCCCAGAAGAAGGCAAAGGCAAACCACTTCTGTAGGGAAAAAATTGCCAAGAACAGCCATGGTCATTGGACCATGATCACCCACGTCATACAACAAGGCACATAATGATGATGAGATTGGATAGGTAGAGTGGGAATGTCAGCTGCCAGAAGGCACAGTCTTAAGGTGAGATGGAGGAAAATTTGAAGGAGATTGTTAGGAAACTTTGTTTTTGCCAAGACTGCCTGGAAGAGTTTCTCAAGGAATTAGTGGAAGCAGAAACGACAACAATGCTTAAGAGACATTTAATCAGATATACAAATATACAGGGAATAAGACCATAAGATATAGGAGCAGAATTAAACAATTTGGCCCATCGAGTCTGCTCAACCATTTTATCACACCTGACCCATTTTCCCTCAGCCCAATCTCCTGCCTTCTCCCTGTGTCCCTTCATGCCCTGACTAAACAAGAATATATCAACCTCTGCCTTAAATATACCCAATGACTTGGCCTCCACAGCTGCCTGTGACAATGAATTCCACAGATTCAACTCTCCCTGACTAAAGAAATTTCTCCTCATCTCTGTTACAAAAGGACACCCCCACTCTGATGCTGTGTCCTCTGGTCATGGAGGGCTAAGGCAGATGGGCTTAGCTTGGGTTAGCTTCATGGTTGCACAGAGATTGTGGGCCATTGGGGCTCTTCCTGTACCTTCTGTTCTATGTTCTGACCGAAATGGAATGAGAGAAAAAAAATCAAAAGGAGCCTACAAACCAAAGTAGTTAGTCGAAGGAGTCACAAAGCATCTTGGAGAAGGAAGTAAAATTTAAGGTGGAGAGGCAGATGGAGTTGAGGATTTAGGCAAGAATTCCATATCCTGGGACCTAAATATTAAAAAGCACAGATTCCAATGTGGCTAACCAGCTGTCACTGTGATAATGGCAACATTATACCTACAAGAAATGAGTGGTAAACACCTTGAGAAATGGTCCTCACTAGCAAAGGTATTTGTAAGAGATTATAAAATAGGGAAGTATCGACAAGATGTTTTGGGAGAAGTCACCTCTGTTACAGTTAGATCTCTGTCTGTAACGTCTTGTGCCCTGAGATTAGACTCCTGAACATTTAATTATGAGAGAGCAGTGGTTAGGGGTGCAGGAGTGTGGGTGAAGGGCTGTGATGGAAGATTAGGAGGAGGAGGAGGAGGCCGCAGCTTAAGTTGCGAGGAACACATTTTTTAAACAAGGTTATCAAATTGCAATGCAATGCAAATCCAAAAAAATCAGATCATGATCTTGACAAATTGGCTTTGTGCTGTGTTGATTCAGCATTCGTTTTGAAATGTATCTAGGTCACTCACAGAAAGCAAAACCACTACCATATTAAGCACCACCAAGGTAAGCAAGACCTATATTTGCAAAGCACCTTAATGCAGCTCTCTAAGTTTCCATCAATTCCTTTGAGGGCTATTAGCTTTTCGGCAATTCTGCAAACTAGAACTTCATGTTCTCTTTTCTTCCTTTCCAACCTTGATGAGGTGTCATGGCCCAACACGCCGACTGTTTATTCCCCTCCATAGATGCTGACTGACCTGCTGAGTTCCTCCAGCACTTTGTGTGTTGCTCTGCACTGAATGTGGTTCCTTTTCAATGACCGTTTCTGGAACTGAGCAAGAACACTTACTCAACTCCATTACAGCTGTCTTGGCACTGATTTTGCAGTTGAACACTCCTCTGGTAATGTAAGAGAAAGACTCGCATCTTTATTGCTCCTCTCATGTTCTCAAGGGGTCTGCAACCCAATAAAGGATGTTCAGATTGCAGTTGCTATGCAGCAGAGCATCATGGGAAAATGCTGACCAAGCACTGAAACTGAAAGCAGAAAATGAGCAGGAGCTCTTCAGCATGTCAGGAAGCTTTGCTGGAGCGTGCAAAGTTAGTATTTCAGGTGGATGAATTCTGATTATGAATCACTGAGTTTGTTCCTCTCTCTGCCCAGGCTGCCTGAGCTGTTGACTATCTCCAGCAGTTTGTTTTAGTTCAGGTTTGCAGCATCTTCATGACTTTATTTTCGTGTTACTTCTAGCGATGTTGATCGAGCAGAATCTTTTTTTATTTAATGACATCACGTGATCTTTTCTGTACATCTCAGGGGGGAGCAGGGATCACGCCACCTCTAACAATGTAGCTTCACCACTGTATAGTCCTAGAACATCGGTCTACTTTGGACCATATGAGATTGGAGCAGAATTAGACCAATTCGCTGCTGCAGCTCAGGGTGCCCCTGGAGTTCAGAGTTCAGTTCCAGCACTGTCTGTAAGGAGTTTGTATGTTCTGCTGTGAACTGTGTGGATTTGTTGCTGGGCAGTGCAGTTTCTTTGGCCGGAATGGCCTGTTCCATTCTGTGACTCTAAATAAATAAATGATCCCATTGTCCCGCTCTCTCCCTGTAACCCTTATCCCCCTTAACAATCAAGAACCTATAAAACTCAACCTTAAATATACCCAATAACCTGATTTCCACAACTCTTTGTGGCAACAAATTCCACAACTGCCCTTTGGCTGAAGAAATTACTCTTAATTTCAGTTTTAAAGGGATGATCCTTTATTCTAAGCTATGTCTTCAGATCCTAGACTCTCCTGCTAGTGGAAACATCCTCTCCACATCCACTCTATCCAGGGCTTTCAGTATTTGGTGGGTTTCAAGGAGATCGTCTACCCCTTCATTCTTCTAAATTCCATCAGCTACGGGCCCAGAGACATCAGTTGCTCCTCAAGCCTTTCATGCTGGAATCATTCTTGGTGAACCGCTGGGCTCTATTAGGGCCAGCATATCTTTCCTTAGATAGAGAGCCCAAATTTACACACAATTCTTGACCTCCTGAGTCAGATTAAGGAATGTGACATATAACAGACTCTGTATTAATGGCATGTGGGTATTGGTCACAAGGCTTCCGTAAAAAGCCTTGAGAAGATTGTGACGAGCTACTTTCACGAGCCGCAGCAGTCGATGAGTGGTGAAGGGCTCCTGACGTGCAGATAGGAGGGAGTGCCAGGACTTGGGCTCAGTGACGAGGAGTGGGGGCTTATTCCCAAGCTCAAGGTGTAAAGGGTCTGTGTTCAGTGCAGCGGTCACTGTCAGCAATTCCATTCAGTTCATTCAGTGAAGTGAGTGGGTTGCTGAGTTATCTCAGAGGACAGTCACTCCTCACCAATATAACTACGGATCCCAGAGTTAAGCATGGATCAGACCAGATAGATAAGGGCAGATTTCTAATGCTGCTAATAAATCGGAAGAATTATTATGACCATCAAATAATTTTATTGTCACTGTTGTTAGTAGCTTATTTCTGAAAAATATTAGTTCACCAAATTTTAATTCCAGAGCTGATTTGAACTTGTGCTCATGAAATCCACCTAAATCATTGTTTTTCACAAGAATGATCTCGGGAATCACCATCATTCCTACGGTCCTGATTGAAAAGCTACAGAACCTGGGCCTCTGTACCTCCCTCTGCAAGTGGAACCTCGACTTCCTAACCAGAAGACCACAATCTGTGTGGATTGGTATAAAATCGCTTCCTCGCTGACAATCAACACTGGTGCACCTCAAGGATGTGTGCTTAGCCCAGTGTGCTACTCTCTCTACACCCATGATTACATGGCTAGGGCATAGCTCAAATGTCATCTATAAATTTGCTGGTGATGCAACCATTGTTGGCAGAATCTGAGATGGAGACAAGAGGGCGTACAGGAGCAAGATGTACCAGCTAGTAGAGTGGTGTTGCAGCAACAACATTGCATTCAACGTCAATAAGACCAAAGAGCAGATTCAGAAAAGGTAAGATGAGAGCTCATGAACCATTTCTCAGAGAGGGATCAGAAGTGGTGAGAATGACCAATTTCAAGTTCCTGAGAACCCAACCTGATCCCAACACGTTGATGCAGCTACAAAGAAGACAAGACCGTGGCTGTATTTCATTACGAGTTTGAGGAGTGCTGGTTTGTCACTTAAAACATGGGAAAACTTCTACAGAAGTATCATGGAGAGATTCTAACTCGTTGCATCACTGTCTAGTGGTGGTGGTGGGGGATGGGGTTGCTACTGCGCAGTGCAAATGAAGCTACAGAAAGTTGTAAAATTAGCCAGCTCCATCATGGATACTAGCCTGTGTATTATCTAAGACATCTTCAGGGACCAATGCCTCAGAAAGGCCCCCATCACCCAGGACATACCCTCCTCTTATTGTTACCATCAGGGAGTAGATACAGAAGCCTGAAGACATGCTCTCAGCGATTCAGGAACAGCTTTTTCCCCTTTACCATCCGATTCCTAAATTGACATTGAACCCACAAACACTGCCTCACTTTTTTTATTATTTCCGTTTTTGCCCTATTTTTAATTTAACTAATATATGCACATACACACGCATATATATATATACACTGTAATTTATTTATTTGTTTTCTATATTTATCATTGTGTTAAGTTAACAAATTTCATGACATAACGCCAGTGATATTAAACCTGGTTCTGATTCAGAACAAAGAGCTTAATCTATAAGGAGTGTCTGATATCTCTGGGTTTGTAGTCACAGGAATTCAGAAGGAAGAGGTGCGATCTCTTGGAGGCCTACCAAGGCCTGGATTGAGTGGATGTGGAGAGGATGTAAGAAAATCTAGGATCTAAGGGCACAACCTTGGAATAGAGGGATGTCCCTTTAAACTGAGATGAGGAAGAGTTTCTTTAGCCACATGGACAGAGATTGATGAAAAATGCCTATCCATTCTTTGCATTACTGGCTATGTACTGTGACCACATGCAAGATGGTCTTGAACCTACAGTTGATGTGCAAATGGAGAAATTGAGCTAAGTCAAGTGACTGGCCATTCTGCCTGTAGGAGTGAGGTTCCTGTTTGTTCTTTGATCATCATCTCAAACCAGGCACCGCTCCTTCAGGTGGTCTCCATCTGCTCCCGCCCTTGCAGCGCACTTCCACTTAACCACCCAGAGGATTAGGAGCTCCCTGTGATCCCAAGTGCTCAATAAGCAACAGGACCAGTGTATCAGTGGTGGCAGCGACAGGTTCAGAGATCAGAACGCAAAAGTGTGGTCTAATGCCGAAGTATAGGTTGGAAGGAAAGCTGTTCAGTTGTTGGTACTGTCCTTCCAGAGGAAATGGTTTCATAGAGACCCTCTCTGTTGTTTGAGGCTGTTAATATAGATTTCTTAACTCAGTTATAAAGAAAAGAATCGGGAGATTGTCCTGCCTAATATCAGGTGGTCCAAGGCCAAGTGGAGTGGCTCTTTACTCAGCCTTGGACCACCTGCACAACAGCAGTTTATTGATTACAAATCAGTGTTCAATACCATCATATTTCAGTATAAATCAACAAGCTTTAGAAGCTCAGCCTCTGTACCTTCCTCTGCAGCTGGATCCTTGACTTCCTCATCGCTAGACCATGGGCAATGCATCTCCTCCTCACTGACAATCAACACTGGTGCTCCTCAAGGGTATGTGGCTAGCCTCTTGCTCTACTCTCTCTACACCCATGCCTGGGTGGCAAACTTAATCTATAAATTTGCTGATGACACAACTGTTGTTGGTAGAGTAATAAACCTGATTCTGATTGTGATTCCATATTATCCTCAGTCCACGTTACTTAAATCCGTATTTGGTCATTATGCCGTAGGTCTCTGTAGGAGCTTGCTGTCTACAAAGAGTTGTCCGTATTTCCTATGTTACTGAAAGGCAGAAAGCAAAATGTTTGAGGAGCTCAGCAGGTCAGGCAGCATCTGTGGAGGGAAATGCAAAGCCAACATTTTGAGTTGAAAACCTTCATCTATCCAGATGAGGGGTCTTGACCCCTTACGTCGGCTGTCCATTTCCCTCCTGACTCGCTGAGTTCCTCCAGCAGTTTGATCTTTCCTTGTTCCCTTTTCTAGCACCTGCTGTCTCGCATGTCTTTATTAGACATAAATTGCTTTAAGATATTCAGGTAGGCTGCTGTATTCCTTTACATCACTGCCAACATAGAAACAGGACTGGTAATGTATTGGAGAGTTTTGCAGTGATTGTGAAAATATTGAGAAGTGTGGAGGAGTCTTTGCCTACTGATTTTTAAAGTGGCAGCATACATTAATAGCAGTCTGCCTGGTTGCATCACAGGCTGGTTTGGAGGCTCCAATGCACAGGATTGGAAATCAGACTCAGCCCACTCTATCATGGGCACGAGCCTCCCAATGATTGAGGACATCTTCAGAAGGCAGCGCCTCAAGAAGGCGGCCTCCTTCGTTAAGGACTCTCACTACCTCGGATATGCCCTCTTATCATTACCACCGTTAACAACGAGGAAAAGGGGCCTGAAGATGAACACTCAACATCACTCAAGAGGCAAATGGGATGTTTTTTTTCATTAGCCCAGGCAGAGAACTCAGTAGCTGAGAGGTCATGGTAGTCCTTGAGATATTGTGTGTGGTTTTGAGCTCTGCATTACGGGAAACGTATGATTATGACAATAGACTATATTAAACAGTAGGTGCAGGCGGCCCTTCTAGCCAGCACCACCATTCACTGTGATCATGGCTGATCATACACAATCAGTACCCCGTTCCTGCCCACTAGAGAGAGATTGTGCTAGAGAGAGTGCAGGGGAGATTTATGATTATGTTGTCTAGGTAGGAATTATGGCTATGAGTTAAGATTGAATAAACCGTTGTTATTTTCTGTGGATCAGTGAGACTGAGGGGAGACTGTGGTGGTAAAATTATGAAGGGCCTTGTTAAAGTAAACAGGAACCCAGAATCAGAATCAAAATCAGGTTTATTATCACTGACATATATCATGAAATGCATTGGTTTGTGACAGCAGCACAGTGCAAGGCAAAAAAATTACTTCGTTATAATAAAAATATATTTTAAAATGAGTGGTGAAAAAGGAGCAAAATAGTGAGGTAGTGTTCATGGGTTCATGGACTATTCAGGAATGTGATGGCAGTGAGGAAGAATTTGTTCCTAAGATTTTGAGTGTGGTTTTCAGGATCCTGTACCTTCTCCCTGATGTTAACAATGGAAAGAGAGCATATTCTGGACAGTGAGAGCCCTTCATGATGGATGCTGCCCTCTGAAGTTGTTGGAGCTGACTGCACCCCTCTGCAGCTTTTCTCGATCCTGTGTGCTGAAGCTTCCATACCAAACTATGATGCAACCAAACTGAATGATCTCCACCAGGCATCTGTGGAAATTTGCTAGAGTTTTTCGTGACGTACCAAATCTCCTTAAGCTCCTTCGTTGTGATTATATCAATATGTCGGGCCCAGTTTAGATCGTCAGAGATGTTGCCCACCCCCCCCCCCGGGAATTTCAAGCTGCTCACCCTTTTTACTGCTGATCCCTCAACGAGGACTGATGTGTGCTCCCTCAACTGTCCCTTCCTGAAGTCCACAGTAATTCCTTGGTCTTACTGATGTTGAGTACAAGGTTGTTGTTGGAGCCCTCTTCAACCATCTGATCTATCTTGCTCCTGTATGCCTTCTTGTCATCATTTGAGATTCTACCAGCAACAATATTTAGCTCCCTTATGGGGGCAGGGTGTGTTTAAAAATTAAGGGTTATTCTGCTGTTGCCAATTAACTCGACTCTGAAAAGTTGCACGCGTTCCACGATCACCTTTTATTTATTTGTGCACATGGAGAACAGTGTGGTCCCTGTCACTGGACCGTTCTAAAGAGTGATCAAAGAAATGCCATTTTTGAATAGAAATTGACTAGTTGGGTACAGATGATGACCAACTGGTAACATTATGTCTGTTCAAATTCCTTATTTGTATCAGCAATCACCAATCATGCAATGATAATACAGGTATTATTATAATCAGAATCAGGTTTAATATCACCGGCATATGTTGAGAAATTTGTTAACTTAGCAGCAGCAGCAGTACATTGCAATACATAATAACAGGGGAAATTAATTACAGTACGCATATATATGTATATTAAATAGCTAAATTGAAAATAGTGCAAAAACAGAAATAATAAAAAAGTGAGGTAGTGTTCATCGGTTGAATGTCTATTTAGAAATCGGATGACAGAGAGGAAGAAGCTGTCCCTGAATCACTGAGTGGGTGTCTTCAGGCCTCTCTATCTCCTTCCTGACAGCAACAATGAGAAGAAGGCATGTCCTGGGTGATGGTGGTCCTTAATAATGGACACTACTTTTCTGACAAACCAAACCTCCTCAAACTCCTAATGAAATATAGCCACTGTCTTGCCTTCTTTATATCTGCATCGATATGTTGGGACCAGGTTAGATCCTCAGGTGTATTGACACTCAGGAACTTGGAAATTGCTCACGCTCTCCACTTTGGATTCTTCTATGAGGTTTGATTTGCGTTCCCTTGTCTTACCCTTTTTGAAGTCCACAACCAGCTCTTTGGTCTTACTGGTGTTGAGTGCAAGATTGTTGCTGCAATACCACTTGCTGATGTATGCTTTCTTGTCTCCATCCGAGGTTCTGCTAATAATGTTTGTATCATCAGCAAATGTATAAATGGCATTTCAGTGATACCTAGCCACACAGTCATGGGTATAGAGAAAGTAAAACAGTGCGCTAAGCACACATCCCTGGGGTGCGCCAGTGTTGATTGTCAGCGAGGAGGAGGTATTTTCACCAATCTGCACAGGTTGTGGTCTTCTAGTTAGGATGTCGAGGTTCCAATTGCAGAGGAAGGTACAGAGGCTCAGGTTCTGTAGCTTCTCAATCAGCACTGTATCAATGATGGTGTTAAATGTTGAGCTATAGTCAATGAACAGTATGTGACATAAGTGTTTGTAATGTCTAGGTGTTCTGAGGCCTCGTAAAAAGCCAATAAGATTGTGTCTGCCATTGACCTATTGTGGTGATAGGCAAATTGCAATAGGTCTGCGTCCTTGCTGAGGCAGGAATTGATTCTAGCATTTAATCACTGTAGATGTGAATGCTGCTGGATGATGGTCATTAAGGCAGCTCACACTACTTTTCTGGGGCACTGGTGTAATTGTTGTCCTTTTGAAGCAGGTGGGAATTTCCAACATTAGCAGTGAGAGGTTTGAATACACCCGCCAGTTGGTTGGCACAAGTTTTCAGAGGCTTACCGGGTACTCTCTCAGGCGTACTACCTTGCGAGGGTTCACCCTCCTTAAAGTAGCCTGATGTCGGCCTCCGAAACAGAGATCACAGGGTCACCGGGTGCAATAGTGATCCACATAGCTGTAGTTACTGTATACTCTCCCTCCTGGTTCATCCACGGCTTTTGGTTTGGGAATGTCTGGCCAATAGAATCTTTGCATTAAAGGCCAATAATAATCCAGAATAAGTAAAGTAATTGACCATTTGGAAGTGTCACCTTGAAATCCTTCATTTGTGTCTTTACCTTGGCTTGCTATGCCAAATATCTCCAAGCCCCCCCCCCCCCCACCGCTGTGCAAAGGAAAAGTATGTTCTTTAAAGGCCTCACTTGCCTTGGTTGACTGAACAGGATCAATAAACAATCCTTGCCTGGACATCATCTTAACCCTTGCCTTGCCACAATTTCCACAGCCCATTCAACTCAGGACTGAAGGCAGGATAGTTTTTCTCTCTCTTGAGGTTGTTGGAGGGAGAAACCCTCATTGCATTTAAACAGTATGTGATTGTTTACCTGAAGAGGCATGACCTGTAGGGTAATGAATAAGTGCCGGAACAGACACAATGGGTAAAATGGCCTGCTTCACTGTTGTAAGTTTTCTGTAGTGGCAAACTCTTAAGATGTTTAATTTGGGTGACAAAGACCAATGCCTGGAATGGCCAACTGTCCTTCAGGATTCTAAGGAAGTGATCAAGTGATGGCTCAGTTTCCAGGAACAAATAATCCTGATGAAGCACATTACTCTCTCACACAGTCACTCCTAGAATGATGTTGCATGATCCTCTCTGGTTTTGGCGCTCTTCTCTCAGACCTCATGTCTAGCCATCTCATAGCACTATGGAATTTTGCCCATTTTCTAGGCTTCTTAATATTAATACTTGTTCTTTATCTGTACCATTGTGAAAAGCTGCTTCTGTGACTCACCCAAAGATCAGAATTGACTGAATCTTTCTCAACAAACCTAAAGGCTTTTTATCATGAAAAATAATCTCTAATTGCCTTGGACCCACACCAGCGGGAGGGAAGGGATCAATATTTCCTGGCAAGTAGACTGTGAGAAATAGAATGCATTTCATGCAAGGATTGCAATTAATCAGCATCTAATAAGAAATGGTTTGCAATTTAATTTACAAATGATCTCCTGACTACCATCACCATTTTAGTCAAAGCTCAACCTGTACTTTTGGAATAAATTCATATTCAGAATGAATAGGAACCCATTTTATCCTGACTAAAGCAAGAAAGGAAGAAAAGCTTGGAAGCCTCTTTATGCCATTTTTAGAAACTCAGGAAAATTTGGTGAAAACAGGGTGAGTGTAGCTAGGTACTTGATGATTAACTTGGGTAGAGCGGGCTATAGAGTAAGTTTCCGTGATGCTTGGCTTTGACTTCATATAACTAGTGGAACTAGATAAATACAAAGTACTAAAGTACAAAGTAATATTTATTATCAGAATACATACATGTCATCACATACAACCCTGAGATTCTTTTTCCCATGGGCGTCATTAGCAAATGTATAGAGCATTAACTCTAAACCGGATCAATGAACAACAAAATGGGTAAATGCAAATATAACTAAATAACAATAAATAGTGAGTTTGAAATATTATGAAATGAAGGAGCATGAAATAACAATTAAAAGTCCCTAAAGTGAGACCATTGTTTGTGGGAACACCAGAAATTGAATATGTAGTTATCCCCTTTTGTTCAGGAACCTGATGGTTGAGGGGTAGTGACTGTTCTTGGGACAATGGAATCTGGTGAGATTAGTAGTTGGTTTATTGCTGTCTCCTGTGCTGAGATACAGGGAAGAACTTTGTTTTGCATGGTATCCCTTCAGATCATTTCATTTCATCAGTACATTGAGGTCGTACAAGGGAAAAGGAATAACAGAATGCAGATTATAGTGTCACTGTTGCAGAATGAGTACAGTGCAGGCAGACAATAAGGTGCAAGGCCATGAGAAGTTAGAAGTTAGAGAAGTTAGAAGTTAGTATCTTTTCATACTGAGGAACCATTCAATAGTACCTTGTACTACCTTGACGTTCTCAAGGAATGATCAGAAGTGGAAAGAGTGAGCAGTTTCAAGTTCCAGTGTGTCAGTATCTCTGAGGGTCTATCCTGGCCCCAGCATATTGATGCAGCCACAAAGAAAGCACAACAGTAGATATATTTTATTAGGAGTTTGGTATGGAGGTGGGTCTACTGCACAGGATCAAAATATGTTGCAGAGAGTTGTAAATTTAGTCAGCTCCGTCATAAGCACTGGCCTCCGTAGTATCCAGGACATCTTCAAGGAGCGATGCCTCAAAAAGGTGGCATCCATCATTATGGACCCCCATCACACAGGCCATGTCTTGTTCTCATTGCTACCATCAGGGAGAAAGTACAGAAGCCTGAAGGCACACACTCAGGAACAGCTTCTTCCAATTTCTAAATGGACATTGAACCCATGAACACTACCTTATGACTTTTTCTTTTTATTTTTGCACTACTTATTTAATTTAGCTATTTAATATATATTCTTACTGTAATTCAGTTTTTTTCTCTGTTATGTTTTGCATTGTACTACTGCTGCTGCAAAGTGAACATATTTCACAACATATGCCGGTGATATTAAACCTGATTCTGATGTGATTAAATGATCTGTAGTGATGACATGCAAAACGAAGATTTTCACTGTATCTCAGTACATGTGTCGATAATAAACCAATTACCCATTGATAACAGAAGCTGTCCTTCAACCTGGTACTACATGCTTTTGGGCAACTAGGTTGGGTGGGGTCTTTGATTATGCTGGCTGCTTTACTGAGGCAGCAAGAAGTGCAGGCTTAGTCCACCGAAGGGAGGCTGGTGTTCGTGATGTGTTGAAAGCTCTCTGCAGTTTCTTGTGGACTTGGGCAGCGCAGTTGCCATTACCATGTCAGGATGTTTTCCATGGTCCATATACAAAAATGGGTGAGGGTCAGTGGGAATGTTGAGATGTTGAACAAACTGTAATCACTGGAGCCTGCATAGGTGATGTAGAGACTTCTGACAGGATATGTGTTGCTTCCTTAGGCTGGAGAGACTGGGTTTAGGAGCATTGTCTCAGACAAGGGGTCAGTTACTGAGAGCATGAAAGATTCCTTTATTTAAAAGGTTGTAAATCTTTGGAATTCTTTAGGTCTGAACGGTTTAGATGTTCAGTGGTTGGGTGAATACACAGCTGAGATTGATGGACTTTTAGATTCCAAGAGATTTGGGAAGAAGGTGGGAAACTGAACAAAGCCAGTAATCTAACTGAAATTTAGCAGGCTTCTGAATTCTGAAACAATTCTGCCTTATGGAAGTATTCAAATTCCTTATAATTTTACACTTTCTTAAAAGTGATATTGAAGTGCATCATTTCATTATTAACATAGGAAAAGCTACACCCAGTTTGCACACGTCAAGCTCTCAAAACATGAAGAATGAGATAACCTTTAGGAATGTTGATAAAAAAGTTAGATATTGGCCAGGACACTGGCAGTACGTCACTGTTCTGCTTTGTAATAGTGCTGTGGATCTTAAGTGTGATATGGAGAGTGGAATGGGTACCAGTTTAACATTCTGCTCAGGACTTCCTCAGTAATCTACTGATACAAATAGAATACTTCAGTTCTAAATGAAGTTCATGGAAGTGGAGTTGCTGTAAATGGTTCAGTAGCGGATCTCACACATTTTATATGGAAATGTCTATTGATTTCAACCTTATGAACAATCATAAAATGGTTAGATAACCACTGACGGTGAAGAAAAATAATCATCATGTCTATCACCACGAAGAATACTTATGCTATAAGATTTTTTGTCATAGAGTCAAAAAGAGAGAGACAGAGAAAGAGAGCACACACGGGACCAAGCCCTTCAGCTGACCATCAGCCAATCCTCCAGGAATCACTTCTTGAAAATTCTCTGCAAATTCTCATCAATTCCACCTGGATTCTGCCACCAAAGCGACCAACTAACCCAACAACCCACATGTTTTTGGGATGTGTCAGGAAACTGGGGCTCCCAGAAGAGAAACTCACATCGACACAGGGAGGACCTGCAAACTCCACATGGACGGCAGCCAAGATCGAAATAGAACCCAGGTCTCTGGTGCTGGGAGGAAGCTGCAGCAAAGTGCCCCCCAAATGTGGAAGGAATGAATCTGAATTCTGAAGTAATTCTGCCTTATGTGTGTGGCTGGTGCAAATTAATATATAAAGAGATACAGATCAGTATTACGTGTCTCAGACAGATCTTCACCTCACCTTGGATATAGGAAGTCAAACTCAAAGTCCCCCAAGAGATCACATCCCATGACCTCAGAAGATCAGAGCAATAAGTTTCAGGTACTTCAGAAACAGCACAATACTGTCCATTATTCTTCAGCAGCCACCGAGTGTGGTCCATTGTTATCTACAAGCAGCATATTACTGTCTGTTGTTCCTTAGGTGAAATATAGCAAAGCCCCTTGTACCTTAGAAGGAGTTTAAGATCAATGATTGTCCTATAGAACATAGATCGTTTCAGTATTGTACAGGCCTTTGGCCTCTGATGCTGTGCCAACCTTTTAACCGACCCTAAAGATCAATCTAACCCAGAGTTCCCAACCTTGGGGTCCCTGGACCCCCTCAGTTAATAGTAGGGGTCCATGGCATTAAAAAGGTTGGGAACTTGTGATCTAACCCTTCCCTCCTACATAGAGCTTCATTTTTCTACCATCCATGCACCAGTCTGTTTCTTAAAGCACGTTCTTGCGCATTTGCCAACAGTGCAACCATTCCTCAGCTTATGGAAGTGTGCAAGCCCTGGAAGATGCTTTGTGCTGGTGTTGGCATATTGATTGTCACACATACCGAGGTACAGTGATGTGCTTTTGTCTGCTTGCCATCCAGACAGGTTGTGCAGTACAGAATGACATTGAGGAGGAAGTCAGGCCTTAAGGCCCAAACCATCCATTCCAACTAAATCATCTACCTCAGCCAGTCCCACTTGCCCTCCTTCTACACATTTTCTACCTAATGTACAAGTATAAATGCCCATTAGTAAGTCGTAAAAAGAAAACCAAAGTACAGCATATAGACCCCACTCTATTCCCCACACTTCTTCACCAGCCTATTGTTTCTCCCGGGTCCCATCCTTCTTCCCTTTCTCCTATTGTCCATTCTTCTCTCCTGTCAGCTTTCTTTCTTCTCCAGCCGTTGACCTTTCCCACCTGCCTGGCTTCACTTATCACCTTCCAGCTAGTCTCCTTCCCCTCCCCCCTCCACCTTATTCTGGCATTTCCCCCCTGCCTTATCAGTCCTGACGAAGGGTTTTGGTATTGACATAGACAGTTTACTCTTTTCCACAGATGCTACCTCACCTGCTGAGTTCCTCCAACATTTTGTCTGTGTTGCAGAATATTGTGTTGCAGTTACCAAGAAAGTACAGTGCAGGGAGACTAACAGTAAACTCGAGAGATTCTGCAGATGCTGGAAATCCAGAGTAACATACACAAAATGGTGGAGAAACTCAGGCAGCTTCTATGGAGTTAAGAGCCGACATTTCAGGCCAAGACCCTACATCAGTCCTGACCTAATGTTTCAGGCTGAGTCCTGATGAAGGTTCTCAGCCCAAAAGCTGGGTCTCCTTTCCTCTATAGGTATTGTCAGACCTGCTGAGCTCCTCCAACATTTTGTGTGTGTTAAGTAGGGAGATTAATAAAATGATGGGTTATGACTATTGGGAGATGAACATTTCATCTCTCCATGTATGAGAGGTTCACTCAAGAGTCTGGAGATTGTGCCTCTGAAGACTGATGAATTCCGTAGAGTTAAGCACTGTAAAATGACAGGAACTGCACTGGGGTGATGCTGCTCCTGTTAGGGCCTGCACAAATTGTGACATCAGTGCATCGATTTTAGGTGGAAGGCACGCTAATGCTTTTGTACACTTGGTTGTAACCAGCCCTGCAATCTTTACAGCAGGGCCTGAAATGCTCTAGAGGCTGGGCAAAACAATACTTTTTTACATGATTCCTTGCAGCTGCCTGAGACATGGGATGGTATCCCCCAGGGCATCCCAGGATTCAATAATACCTCGCTCATGTGCGAGATCTTTTGCAGTCCGACCTCTAAAGCAACTGGCTATGATGCAGTCTAGAAAAGTGATTGATTGCAGAGGGGCTGTCCTCCAAGTTGTTGGAGAGGTGGATGTAAATGATCCGGTGACGCTGCTTTGAGAAGGTGCACGTATATAGAACCAGCTGCCAGATGAAGTGGTTCAATAATGACTTTAAAGGACAGTTGGGCAGGAAACCTTAAGGACAGAAGTTTCTAACCAGGTGTCTATGGACTCCTTCCTTAATGGTATTGGTCCATGGCATAAAAAAGGTCGTGAACCCTTGGTTTTGGGACGATATGGGCCAAGCATGGGCAATTTGAACCATTCAATCAGCAGGATCTGATGAGAACGTGTGGAGAATTTAAGGAAGGGATGACAGTAGGGTTGGTTGATGCTTAGCTTGGACTTTGTGATCCAAAGGACCTGTTTCTGTACTGGTTGACTCTATGATAGCAGAGAGCATTTCACCTGATACCCTGGCCCATGCTAAACCTCTGCTAAGTACCGACAGCAGCTTGCAATGTTTGTTTCTTGCATTTCCACAAGTTTTAAGGTGCTTTGGGATGGCCTGATTAGAGATGCAGGCCTTCTGTGCTGCATTTTAAAGGGATCTAGGTAGTCATTTCTCTCTCTCCTGGACGGGTTTCTAAATGTCGTGCTCCAGCATGACTTCAGGTTGTTTCGTAAAGAAGTGATTGATGCCTAGAGCGGCTCCCAGTCTCCTGAAACTCCATCCTGCAATTATTCACTGCCAGAAATGCCAGAGTGAGTGGCTAGTATAGAAATCCACTCATCACACACGCTGATTCAGCCACTATTAGCCCTGCACCAATCAGTGTTGTGTAAAAGCCCGCAGCGGGGTGTATTTATCAGAGAGTGATGCCTCCCGAGCTGGATTTCAAAGTGAAAGCAGGTCATTGTTGAGAGCTACAAACAACAGAACATGCTGTGCGGATCCTCAGTGCTCAGAGCGAGGAAGGAAGCCAAATCTGACTGCAGTCCCTTTCACGGCATGAGAGCTGAAATTGCTGCGATGATGATTTCAAACAACTGCATTAAAAAAATCAAAAGGGAGAAGTTTGGGGAGAGCAAACTTATTTAAATTGATTTTGTATCCTGATCCCCTCATGCTGTAGATGTTAAATGGCCAGGAGGAGGGAGATGATCAGAGAGCTGACTTACCCTTTGGGTGAATCTGAGCAACTAACGTGCTCGCTGAATAGATCGTTTGTAGCCTCACAGCCTCCTTAAGTATTTGCCTTCCAGTACGGTGCCTGGTTTTAGCTTACCCAGGACACAGGAGACTGCAGATACTGCAAACTGAAGCAACAGATAAACTGGTGGAACTCGGCAGATCGAGCAGCATCTGTGGGGAGGGAAGGAATTGCAGCTGCTCAAAGAATCCTGACTCAGGGGTTTACCCTGACACATCCACAGTTCCTTTCTCTCCACAGATGCTCCTCCAGCAGATGGATTGTTTAATGAATTTACCCATCTATATTTACAACACTGACGAGACCATTCAGCTCATTGTATTCATTCCAGCTAGAGCAATGCTATCCTAAGTTATCCCACTTCTGTAAGTTATTGCTTATTGACTCCTACTGTCACCCTAGTCCTAGGATAATACAGAGTTCACCCTGTGAGAGAAAGACCCAATTATTGACTGCAAGGGGAAGAATTCAGAGGTCCATGAGCCAGTTCACGTCGGCAAACGTTACAGAGCTGACTTATTGGCAGGCCGTTATTTGTAGAAAGGGTTAGTAACTTTAAATTCTTTGTTGTTATCATGTAACCTGCACGTAAGTACCATCACTAAGAAGGCATGACAGCATTTTCAGTACTATTTAGTTACTAATATTTTTTTATTTGCAGACTGGATGTTTGTCTCTGTGTGTCGTTTTTCATTGATTTGTTGAACCACAAGAAGAGAGTATTTGTGCCTGATGGCTGGTAAAGAGCTATCCATCTTAATCCCACTTCCCGCCTCTTGATCCTTGGCTCCCGTAGGTTCCCACTCGTTGGCTGTTCACCTCAAGTACCAGCTTGGTGTGACCAGAGTCTCTGCCCCCACCACCCTTTCAGGCAATGGGTTCCCAGGACTGTGTGGGTTTCCTCTGGGTGCTCCAATTTCCTTCCGCTTTGCAAAGGTATACAAGTTAGCAGCTGAATTGGTCACCTGGATGTAATTGGGTGGTGGGGCTGGTTGGTCTGGAAGGACCTTTTACCGTGCTGTCTTTCCAAATAAATAAACTAAATTCTGCTCCTGGGCTTGGGTTAAATAGTCTCTCTGTTCTTGGGGCACAGTATCCCGGCTGTGACTAACACTTGGAGCAATCACATGATCTAAGTAAAACTTAAATATGTAGTGATGGTGACCATGAAGAATTATCATACGAATTGCTTACTATGCCTTGGTTGGGGAAGGAAGTTTGCCCGTTCTTAAACACGAGAGATTTTGGCGATGTTGGGAATCTTGAACAGCACACACAGAATAGCGGAGGGCCTCAGCAGATTAGGCAGAGGGAAGTGGGCAGTCGATGTTTTGGGCAGAGAACCTTCATCTCAACACTTCTTCCATTGTCTCCATCTCGGAGTGTACTCCTTTGGCGAGGACCTGCACATCCCACCAATGGTCTGTTCTCCAGCCCTCAACCTGCTCTTTCTTCTTGGACACCCCACTGTCCACTCTGGGTCTTCTTATCTCATATCTGCCAACAAAAAGCCACTCGTTTTGCCTATTTGAACTTCACCCCTTCTGACGCACTGCCCTCCACTGTCTCTGCACCAATCGCGTCCTCACCATCAAACCTGCTGGCAAGGAAGGGTTGCGGTTGTGGCCTGCTGGACTGACCTCTACCTTGCTGAGGTTGGACAGCAGTTTTCAGACACTTCCTCCCGGACAGGACCCTACAAAGAAGCATCAGGCCACTTTCTCCCACACCATCACCAACCTCATCCACTGCCACCAGCCTCATAATTCCTGAACCCCGCACTGCTTACATCCACCTCTTACCCACGATCCACAAACCTAACTGCCCTGGTAGGGCTGTTGTTTCTTCCTGCTCCTGTACCAGCTTGACTCCCCCGTTCTTCCCTGGTTGGGTCTGTATGTGACTCACATTTGACTATTAACTCTAGTTAATGGCTTTTGTAGGAATTGGCTAATAAGCCATTTCATTCAGGATGAGAAATAAATGCTGCTTTACCATCCTGTGAATGGGTGAAACCGCCCTGGTTGTTCTTTCCCCGAGCAGGTGGATGTTTGGTAGAATGGCCAGGTTTATGTGGGCCCATCTTCAGCTGTTAGTATCAAACTCTGTCCACTGCGAAGAGGAGGAGGATAGTTCAGAGGCACCAAAGTGACAGGCCACCTCGTCGGAACAAATCCTCAGACATTGAGTCTGTATGCTTCCCACCCTCTCAAAGACCTCCCACCTCATTCTCTCTTCTCTTCAGAATCTGACTGAAAATCAGGTTTAACATCGCTGGCATATGTCGTGAAATTTGTTGTGTTTTGGCAGCAGTACATAAAATGTACCAGAAAACCTGTAGGAAATATATATATATTTTTAAAAATAACTAAGTAGTGCAAAAAGAGAACAAAAATAGTGAGGTGGTGTTCATGGACCATGAAGAAATCTGATGACGGAAGGGAGGTATCTGTTCCTAAAACATTGAGTTTGTGTCTTCAGGTTTCTGTACCTCTTGTCGGATGGTGGTAATAATTCTCCAGCACATTCTGGTTTCTGCACCTTCAAGCCTGTTTTACTTCTAACTTTTCCAAACTCTGTTGAACTGAATTGGGATCATGAATTGTTTTTCTGTGCAAAACACCAGCTTGTTTCATATTGAAATTTGCAGTGGAATTATGCGGTGGAACTCGGAGCATGAGTGGGTGTTTATACATTTATTAGTTAACTTTAACGTGGGTTTGAAATGTTTGAGGTTTGTTGGAGGATTCGCTTCTACTTTCTGTGGAGCAGCAGAGAGCCCATGGAGTTGCAATTGATAAAAACAAGAGATTCTGCAGATGCTGGAAATCCTTCTTCAGCTCTTTACCTTTTCCACCGATCACCTCCCAGCTTCACACTTCATCTCCGCTACCCACCGATCTTGCACCTCATCTGGCTTCACCTGTCATCTAGATTGTACTCCTTTCCCTCCAACTGTCTCCTCCTTTCCTTTCCAGTCCTGATGAAGAGTCTCGGCTAGAAAAATTGACACTTTAATCCTTTGCATTGATGCTGCCTGACCTGCTGAGTTCCTCCAGACTTTAGACTGTGTTACTCAAGATGAAATTGAGTTCTATAAAGCTAGAAGATAACCACGGTTAAGGAGGAAGGGCCATTTTCCATTGGGGAATAGGTCCTTATTTGGGGACGTACATTGAACTTATCATCGAAGCCGGTTACCCCTATTGGGAAAAGGCTGCTGACAGCAGCAGACCAGAGTGCAGGTGTATCACATCTTCAAAGACTCTTCCTCTCCCAGGGAGGAGCTCTTTGGAGCTTCTGTTAGGTGTTTCTGTAGCTCTGGGTTTTTACAGGATGGTTTTGCTAGCCCCGTGCCCAACTTGCATCCTTCTGTAGCCGTGCACAGGCGTCAATGGCAGGGGTGAATTATGTTTAAAGAAGAGGGCAAATGAATTGCAAGGAAAGATTAGGAAGAGTTGTGGGAGTCTAGATGTCTTCAGAGGAAGACAAATTCAAAAAACCCAAATGCATTAAAAAAAAATTGCAAGTAGTTGACACGTACACTAGCAACTTACAGAATACCGTCAGAGGGACAGTACTGAGGGAGTATCTCTCTATCAAGAGGGACTGTACTGAGGGAGTGTCTCACTGTCAGAGGGGCAGTACTGAGGGAGTATCTCACTGGCGGAAGAACAGTACTGAGGGAGTGTCACACTGTCAGAGGGGCAGTACTGAGGGAGTGTCTCACTGTCAGAGGGACAGTACTGAGAGAGTGTCTCACTGTCGGAAGAACAATACTGAGGGAGTGTCACACTGTCAGAGGGACAGTACTGAGTGAGTGTCTCACTGTCAGAGGGATGGTACTGAGGGAGTGTCTCACTGTCGGAGGGACAGTACTGAGGGAGTGCCACACTGTCAGAGGGACAGTACTGAGGGAGTGTCACACTGTCAGAGGGACAGTACTGAGAGAGTGTCACACTGTCAGAGGGACAGTACTGAGGGAGTGTCTCACTGTCAGAGGGACAGTACTGAGGGAGTGTCTCACTGTCAGAGGGACAGTACTGAGGGAATGTCACTGTCAGAGGGACAGTACTGAGGGAGTGTCTCACCGTCAGAGGGACAGTACTGAGGGAGTGTCTCACTGTCGGAGGGAGAGTACTGAGGGAGTGTCACTGTCGGAGGGAGAGTACTGAGGGAGTGTCACAGTGTCAGAGGGACAGTACTGAGGGAGTGTCACACTCTCAGACAGTACTGAGGGAGTGTCTCACTGTCAGAGGGACAGTACTGAGGGAGTGTCGCACTGTCAGAGGGACAGTACTGAGGGAGTGCCACACTGTCAGAGGGACAGTACTGAGGGAGTGTCTCACTGTCAGAGGGACAGTACTGAGGGAGTGTCTCACTGTCAGAGGGACAGTACTGAGGGAGTGTCATTGTCAGAGGGACAGTACTGAGGGAGTGTCTCACTGTCAGAGGGACAGTACTGAGGGAGCGTCTCACTGTCAGAGGGACAGTACCGAGGGAGTGTCTCACTGTCAGAGGGACAGTACTGAGGGAGCGTCTCACTGTCAGAGGGACAGTACTGAGGGAGTGTCTCACTGTCAGAGGGACAGTACTGAGAGAGTGTCACACTGTCAGAGGGACTGTACTGAGGGAGTGTCACACTGTCAGAGGGACAGTACTGAGGGAGTGTCACTGTCAGAGGGACAGTACTGAGGGAGTGTCTCACTGTCAGAGGGACAGTACTGAGGGAGTGTCGCACTGTCGGAGGGACAGTACTGAGGGAGTGTCACACTGTTGGAGGGACAGTACTGAGGGAATGTCACTGTCAGAGGGACAGTACTGAGGGAGTGTCTCACCGTCAGAGGGACAGTACTGAGGGAGTGTCTCACTGTCGGAGGGAGAGTACTGAGGGAGTGTCACTGTCGGAGGGAGAGTACTGAGGGAGTGTCACAGTGTCAGAGGGACAGTACTGAGGGAGTGTCACACTCTCAGACAGTACTGAGGGAGTGTCTCACTGTCAGAGGGACAGTACTGAGGGAGTGTCGCACTGTCAGAGGGACAGTACTGAGGGAGTGCCACACTGTCAGAGGGACAGTACTGAGGGAGTGTCTCACTGTCAGAGGGACAGTACTGAGGGAGCGTCTCACTGTCAGAGGGACAGTACCGAGGGAGTGTCTCACTGTCAGAGGGACAGTACTGAGGGAGCGTCTCACTGTCAGAGGGACAGTACTGAGGGAGTGTCTCACTGTCAGAGGGACAGTACCGAGGGAGTGTCACACTGTCAGAGGGACAGTACTGAGGGAGTGTCATTGTCAGAGGGACAGTACTGAGGGAGTGTCTCACTGTCAGAGGGACAGTACTGAGGGAGTGTCATTGTCTGAGGGACAGTACTGAGGGAGCGTCTCCCTGTCAGAGGGACAGTACTGAGGGAGCGTCTCCCTGTCAGAGGGACAGTACTGAGGGAGCGTCTCACTGTCAGAGGGACAGTACTGAGGAAGTGTCATTGTCAGAGAGACAGTACCGAGGGAGTGTCTCACTGTCGGAGGGACAGTACTGAGAGAGTGTCACACTGTCAGAGGGACAGTACTGAGGGAGTGTCGCACTGTCGGAGGGACAGTACTGAGGGAGTGTCACACTGTTGGAGGGACAGTACTGAGGGAGTGTCTCACTGTCAGAGGGACAGTACTGAGAGAGTGTCACACTGTCAGAGGGACTGTACTGAGGGAGTGTCACACTGTCAGAGGGACAGTACTGAGGGAGTGTCACTGTCAGAGGGACAGTACTGAGGGAGTGTCTCACTGTCAGAGGGACAGTACTGAGGGAGTGTCGCACTGTCGGAGGGACAGTACTGAGGGAGTGTCACACTGTTGGAGGGACAGTACTGAGAGAGTGTCACACTGTCAGAGGGACTGTACTGAGGGAGTGTCGCACTGTTGGAGGGACAGTACTGAGAGAGTGTCACACTGTCAGAGGGACTGTACTGAGGGAGTGTCTCACTGTCAGAGGGACAGTACTGAGGGAGTGCCACACTGTCAGAGGGACAGTACTGAGGGAGTGTCACACTGTCAGAGGGACAGTACTGAGAGAGTGTCACACTGTCAGAGGGACAGTACTGAGGGAGTGTCTCACTGTCAGAGGGACAGTACTGAGGGAGTGTCTCACTGTCAGAGGGACAGTACTGAGGGAGTGTCACTGTCAGAGGGACAGTACTGAGGGAGTGTCTCACCGTCAGAGGGACAGTACTGAGGGAGTGTCTCACTGTCGGAGGGAGAGTACTGAGGGAGTGTCACTGTCGGAGGGAGAGTACTGAGGGAGTGTCACAGTGTCAGAGGGACAGTACTGAGGGAGTGTCACACTCTCAGACAGTACTGAGGGAGTGTCTCACTGTCAGAGGGACAGTACTGAGGGAGTGTCGCACTGTCAGAGGGACAGTACTGAGGGAGTGCCGCACTGTCAGAGGGACAGTACTGAGGGAGTGTCTCACTGTCAGAGGGACAGTACTGAGGGAGTGTCTCACTGTCAGAGGGACAGTACTGAGGGAGTGTCATTGTCAGAGGGACAGTACTGAGGGAGTGTCTCACTGTCAGAGGGACAGTACCGAGGGAGCGTCTCACTGTCAGAGGGACAGTACCGAGGGAGTGTCTCACTGTCAGAGGAACAGTACTGAGGGAGCGTCTCACTGTCAGAGGGACAGTACTGAGAGAGTGTCACACTGTCGGAGGGACAGTACTGAGGGAGTGTCACACTGTTGGAGGGACAGTACTGAGAGAGTGTCACACTGTCAGGGACAGTACTGAGGGAGTGTCACACTGTCGGAGGGACAGTACTGAGGGAGTGTCGCACTGTCGGAGGGACAGTACTGAGGGAATGTCACACTGTCAGAGGGACTGTACTGAGGGAGTGTCACACTGTCAGAGGGACAGTACTGAGGGAGTGTCGCACTGTCGGAGGGACAGTACTGAGGGAATGTCACACTGTCAGAGGGACTGTACTGAGGGAGTGTCACACTGTCAGAGGGACAGTACTGAGGGAGTGTCGCACTGTTGGAGGGACAGTACTGAGAGAGTGTCACACTGTCAGAGGGACAGTACTGAGAGAGTGTCACACTGTCAGAGGGACAGTACTGAGAGAGTGTCACACTGTCAGAGGGACTGTACTGAGGGAGTGTCACTGTCAGAGGGACAGTACTGAGAGAGTGTCTCACTGTCAGAGGGACTGTACTGAGGGAGTGTCACACTGTCAGAGGGACAGTACTGAGGGAGTATCTCACTGTCAGAGGGACAGTACTGAGGGAGTGTCACACTGTCAGAGGGTCTGTACTGAGGGAGTGTCTCACTGTCAGAGGGACAGTACTGAGAGAGTGTCATTGTCAGAGGGACAGTACTGAGGGAGTGTCACACTGTCAGAGGGACAGTACTGAGAGAGTGTCACACTGTTGGAGGGACAGTACTGAGAGAGTGTCTCACTGTCAGAGGGACTGTACTGAGGGAGTGCTGCTCGTTAAAGTTCCTGATGCCATTCTAACTGGCTTCATTGCCATGTGGTATGGAGGGTGAGGCTACTACACGGGATTGAAGTAAGCTGCAGAGAGTTGTGAAATTAATCAGCTCCATCATGAGCACCAGCCTCTGTAGTAGCCAGAACATCTTCAAGGAGTGATGCCTCATAAAGCTGGTGAACATCATTAAAGACCCTCCCCCCCCAACCCCCAATCAGCCAGGACATGCCCTGTTCTCATTGCTACCATCAGGAAGGAGGTACAGAAACATGAAGGCACACACTCAATGAGTCAGGAACAGCTTCTTCCCCTCTTCCATCCGATTTCTGAATGGACATTGAACCCACTAACCCTACCTCACAACTTTTTTTTAAATTTCTGGTTTTTGCAGAACTTATATAATTTATCTAAAATATATATATATATATACACACACACAATTTTTTCTCTATTATCATGTATTGCAATATACTGCTGCCACAAAGACAAAAAATTTCACGACATTTACCAGTGATACTAAACCTGATTCCGATTCTGAAAAACCAACTCATAGTATTATAGTTAGGCTTGAAAGATCCAAGTTAATGCAAATTGCTGACAGTGTTGCCAGTAAGCCTGTAGTTTTTGCCATGTGATGTACCACCTAGTTGAAGTGAGGTAGTTCTTGTCAGGGTTCTCTGGGATTTTAACCCAGTGACGATGAAGAATTGGCAGTGTGTTACCAAATGGGGGTCGGTGTGTAAGATGCACGGAATCTGGTACCCACTGTTGTTGTTCTTCCTGGCGGTAGAAGTCACAGGGTTTGGAGCTCCTGTCTGTGTAGCCTACGAGAATAATAACGGTACTTTTTTGTGGTAGTACCCACTGTGGAAGGAGTCAATGTTCAGGGTGATTGGTGGACTGTAAATTATTGGAGCAGAATTAGGCAATTCAGTCCATCAAATCTGCCTGCCATCAATCATGGCTGATATCTTTTAAATCCCATTCTCTTGCTTTTTGCCTGTAACCTTTAACCCTAACTACCCTGGAACCTATCAGCCTCTGCCTTAGTACAGCCAATGACCTGGCCTTCACAGCCCAGTCACTGGCAACAACTTCTACAGATTCAGCACACTCTGCCTGAATCAGAGTCAGGTTTAATATTCCTTGCCAGCGCAATACATAAAAAATGCTGTAGATTATAATAGCAAATACTTATAAAACAAAATTTAAATTAAATTCACGTGATTCATTTCTGACACCTCTCTCCCATTTTGTGATCTCTTTGTCTCCATCTCTGAAGACAAAATGTCTACTGATTTCTTTCTTGACTGTACCTCTTCCCATACTGTCTCCTGTAAAAATGTCATTCCCTTTTCTCCGTTCCTTTGTCCCTGCTACATCTGTTCCAAGGATGAGGCTTTCCTGTCCAGGACATCAGAGATGTAAAAGAACTGGGTTTTCCTTCCTCTCCTTTTGAAGCTGCCCTCACTCATATCTCCTCCATTTCCTGAGCATCCATGCTCACCCCGTCTTCACGCCACCTTAACAGTGATAGAGTTCCTCTTGTCCTTACCTACCACCGATTAGCCCCCTCATTCATCAATCATTCTCCACTACTCCTGTCACTCTCAACGGGACTGTACCACCAAACACATCTTTACCTCCAGCCCACCCCCAACGCCATCAACTCTCCATTTTCCACAGGGATTGCTCCCTCTCTGAGTCCTTTGTCTGTTCATCGCTCCCACTAATCTCCCTTTTGGCACTTATCCACTGCAAGTGGCCAAAGTGCTATACCTACCTATTCACTTCCTTCCTCACTTCCATTCAGGTCCTTCCAGGTGAGGCAACACTTCACCTGCGAATACAGTATACTTGGGTCATCTGGTGCTCCCATTGTAGACTCCTTCACATTAGCGAGGCCCGATGTAAGTTGGTGGGCTGTTTTGTCGAACACCTTCGCTTCTTCCACAGACATCAGGATTTCCTGGTGTCCAATAATTTTAGTTCCAACCCCCATTCACATTCCGACATGTCAATCTGTGGCCTCCTCTGCTGCCATGGAGAGGCCACAGTCAGGTTGGAGGAGCAATACTTTATATTCTGTTTATGTAGCCTCCAACCTGATGGCATGAACATAGATTTCTCCAACTTCTGGTACGGGTAGTCTCATCCCCCTCCCACTTCCCTCTTCTTCAATTCCTCACTCTGGCCCCCTCTTACCACTTCTCCTCATCTGTCCATCACCTCTGCCTGGTGCCCCTCTTCCTTCTATTTCTCCCATCGTCCACTCTCCTCTCCTATCCGCACTTCATCTTTTCCACTTATCATGTCTCAGCTTCATACTTTATTCTCCCCCACCTGCCTTCGCCTATCATTGCTAGCTTGTGCTACTTCCCCTCCCCCCACCTCTAGCATCTTCTCCCTTCCTTTTCAGTCCTGAAGAAGGATCTCGTTCTGTGATGTTGTCCATTTATTCCTCTCCATAGATGCTGCCTGGCCTGCTGAGTTCCTCCAGCATTTTGTATGTTCCTCCTAATTTGGAGTATGGTATGCAGATCTTGTCACCTATCTACAAGAAAGATACCAACAAGATTGAAAGAGTGCAGAGAAAATTTACAAAATGGTTACCAGGACATGAGGACCTGAGTTATAGGGAATGGTTGAACGGGTTTGGACTCCATGGAGTGTAGGAGAATGAAGGGAGATTTGGTAGAGATCTACATAATTATGTGGCGTATAGATTGGGTAAATGCAAGCAGGCCTTTTCCACTGAGTTTGGGTGAGACTTCAACTGGGGGTCGTAGATTAAGGGTGAACGGAGAAAAGTTTAAGGGGAACATGAAGGGGACCTTCTTTACTCAGGGTGGTGAGAGTGAGGCACAAGCTGCCAGCAGAATTGGTGGATGCAAGTTCGATCTCAATATTTAAGAGAAATTTGTAGGTAGATGGATGGGAGGGTGTGGAAGGCTATATGGTCCAGGTGGGGGTTGATGGGACTGGGCGTGACCTGTATCTGTGCTGTAGCATTCTGTGGCTTCATGGTTCATTCTCTGTCCAGAAGTGTGGTGGCTGTGGGGAAGAGGCTGTTCCTGAGTCTCTGTGTGGGACTTCAGGTTCCCCTCTGATAGTAGCAATAAGAAGAGAGCATGTCTTGGGTGATGGGGGTCCTCAATGATGGATGAGGCCTGGTCTTTTGAATATGCCCTCAACACTGGTTCCATTTGGTTATAGTCCTCTTTGTGAAAATGTTCCCTCAGCTGTTCCGTGTGTAATTTTTATTGGTTATATTAATGACCACTGGTCACACTGATGTGTCTTATTTTAAAGTAATAGCCAGCATTTGTCAGTGTAACTTCCACCTGTATTATAAGACCATTTTCTGTACATGTTAATTTGTAAGTGTTCAGCCTAGTGAACCATGCAGACCCTTTGTCTGTTAGTTACCATGCCTTGCTGCACTACCTCCTTGCTTCTAGCAAAGGCTTTGGGTTTCAGTTCTACTCCGTGTCCATAAACTCACAACTCCAGCCACACAAGCCAGCATCCCCTCCGATGACAGCGTCTGCACTTCCCACTGCCTCAAGAAAGCAGCCAACTTAATTAAAGACCTCTCCAATTTTGGGCATTCTCTCTTCTCTCCACACTGCCAGATAGAGGATATGAAAGCTTGAAGGTGCGTACCACTAGGCTCAAGGACTGCTTCTATCCCTCTGCAATGAGACTCTTGAATGGACCTCTCCAATGTTAAAGATGAACTCTTGATCTCCCATCCTACCCGACTGTGGCTTTCTCTGCGGCTGCTACACTATATTCTGCTTTCTCCTTTCGTTTAGTACCTCAATATACACCAAGTGAATGTCTGTGGTCTTCTGTTACTGACCCATCCACTTTACAGTTCAATGTCTTGTGCATTCAGAGATGCTCTTCTGTGCAACACTGTTGTAGTGTGGTTATTTGAGTTACTGTTGCCTTCCTGTCAGCTTGAACCAGTCTGGTTATTCTCCTCTGGCCTCTCTCATTAACAAAACATTTTTGCCGTCAGAATTGCTACTCTCTGGATGTTTTTTTTTCCCCTTATTAAACCACTCTCTGTGAACTCTAGAGACTGTTGTGAGTGAAATTCCCAGGAGATCAGCAGCTTCTGAGATACTCAAACCACCCCATCTGGCACCAGCAACAATTCCACAATGAAAGTCACTGAGATCCCATTTCTTCCCATTCTGATGTTGGGTCTGAACAGCAACTGAACCTCTTGACCATCTCTGCATGCTTTTATGCATTGAGTTGCTGCCACATGATTGGTCAACTGGATATTTGCATTAACATTGGGTGCACGGGTACCTAATAAAGTGGCCACTGAGTGCATTTGTGTATGGCATGATCTGTCAGGAATGTGTGTATACAAATTTTTTTCAGTTTTATATTTGAAAATAATAAACCAACAAGCCAAATCCAGACAGATCCTTCTGTCCAGAACTGGAAGTCTGGTGGACAGTTGGAGGTGCTAACTGAGTGCCCTGTCTAAGTGCTTGCCCAGTGTCCTGGGCCCTCCCTCAGTTATTGGTTTATTATTGACTCATGCAGTGAGCAGCTTGCCTTTCATACCATTCATACAGATCAAATCATTACACAATGCATTGAGCTAGAATATGATAAACAATAACAAAGCAGGATAAAGTGTAACAGCTACTGAAAAAGCACAGTGCTGGTAAGTGGTAAGGTAAAAGATCATAAAGAGGTAGATTGTGAGGCTACGATTCCATCTTATCACACATGAGGTCCATTCAAGAGTCTGATCATAGTGAGGTGGAAGCTGTTCTCGAGCCTGGCGGTATATGCTTTGAGGTTTTTGTATCTTCTGCCCAAAGGGAGAGGGGAGAACAGATAATGTTTGGAGCGACTTGGGTCTTTGATTATGCTGGCTGCTTTACTGAGGCAGCGAGAGTCTGTGGGGAGGAGGCTGGTTCCTACGATGTGCTGAGCTGTGTCCGCAACTCTCTGCAGTCTCTCGCGGTCATGCACAGAGCAGGTTCCATACCAAGTCGTTATGCATCCGTACAGAATGCTTTTGGTAAAAATTGGTAAGGATCTACAGGGACAGATTAACCAGGTTTGCAGGGTTCTGGAAGATAGCTGGGGACAGGTTTCACAGACCCCAAGGCCGCACACAGATCTGGCACGGGGTCAGCTTGTTTCGGTTGTGTAATTGTGGACATTTATCAAAAGGAAATGCCAACAGGTAGTGGCGCCATGGCGACGTTAAGGCAAGATGATTAAATGAAGGAATTGATTTTCTCTTCATTTAATTAGCAGAATGTAGGCAGAAGTACCAGTCTCCCATCAGAAAAGTTGCTTAGCTCACTTCTTATAAGCAGCAGCAAGTTATGTTTCCAGCTGGAAGTTGCCAGGACTGAGTGTACCAAAGCTGCTCTGTGAGGCAGATGCTGGCTCTGGGCTTTGACACGGGAACGGGAAGGACAGGAGCTGCAGTGAAACCTCCGTGTATCAATCGGCATGTTCGGGTGTTGGGAATGGAGGCAGAGGAGTGGCAAATGGTTTTCAGTCTGTGGTGAGGATGAGGAGAGCAAACAAGGACAGGGAATTAATGATAAACGCTAGAATATTGAATCCAAATCAGGTTTATTAACACTGACATGGCATTTTACTGCAGCTGTACAGTGTAGTGCATAAAATACTATAAATTACAATCAGAGGTATTTATAAATCTGAATTAAATATGTAGTGCAAAAACAGTGAGGTAATGTTTATGGGTTCAGGGACCATTTAGAAATCTGAGCACTCTACGATGAAACTAATCTCTGATGGTAGTAGTGACAAGAGGGCAAATCCTGAGTGGTGGTCATCCTTAACAGTGGATGCCAACTTTTTGAGGCATTGCCTTTTGAAGATGTCCTCAGTGGTGTGGAGGCTAGTGCCAGTGATGGAGCTGGCTGTGTTTACAGCCCTCTGCAGCTTTTTCTGATCCTGTGCAGTGGCCCCTCCGTACCAGACAGTGTTGCGACTAGACAGAGTGCTGTCAACAATACACCTGTAGAAATTTGCTGGTCTTTGGCGACACACCTGATGTCCAAATGAAATATAGCCCACTGGCATGCCTCCTGCAGAATAAGCATCGGTGTGTTCCGCCCAGGACACATCCTCTGCGATGGTGATGACTGATAACTTGAAGCCACTCTCCCTTTCCACTGCTGACTCCTTGATGAGGAGTGGAACGTGTCCTCCCCAATTCCCTTTCCTGAAGGAGTGTGGAAGTCACAGAGGGATCTTAGAGCGCATGTTCACAAATTGCTGAAGGAATCAGGGCAAGTTGGTGAGAAGGCAAAAGGGGTAATCTGTTGATGGAGACTAAAAACAGAGGAGACTTTTGAATTGTATAGAACACTGGACAGGCTACAGTTAGAGCACAGAGTACAGTTGTGGTCACTGCACTATGGGAGGGTTGGGATTGCACTGGAGATTGCAGAGCTGGGGATGATACCAGCTAAGTTCAACAGGATGATTCAACAGTGGCTGGATGGGAGATGCCAGAGAGTAGTAGTGGATAATTGTTTATCGGGGTGGAGGCCGGTGACTAGCGGGGTGCCTCAGGGATTTGTTTTGGGCCCAATGTTGTTTGTAATATACATAAATGATCTGGATGATGGGGTGGTAAATTGGATTAGTAAGTATGCCAATGATACTAAGGTAAGAGGTGTTGTGGATAATGAGGTGGGTTTTCAAAGCTTGCAGGGAGATTTATGCCGGTTAGAAGAATGGGCTGAACGTTGGCAGATGGAGTTTAATGCAGAGAAGTGTGAGGTTCTACATTTTGGCAGGAATAATCCAAATAGAACATACAGGGTAAATGGTAGGGCATTGAGGAATGCAGAGGAACAGAGAGATCTAGGAATAACAGTGCATAGTTCCCTGAAGGTGGAGTCTCATGTAGATAGGGTGGTGAAGAAGGCTTTTGGAACGCTGGCCTTTATAAATCAAAGCATTGAGTACAGAAGTTGGGTTGTAATGTTAAAATTATACAAGGCATTGGTAAGGCCAAATTTGGAATATTGCGCGCAGTTCTGGTCACCGAATTATAGGAAAGATATCAATAAATTAGAGAGAGTGCAGAGACGATTTACTAGGACGTTACCTGGGTTTCAGCACTTAAGTTACAGGGAAAGGTTGAACAAGTTAGGTCTCTATTCATTGGAGCGTAGAAAGTTGAGGGGGGATTTGATCGAGGTATTTAAAATTTTGAGAGGGATAGATAGAGTTGACGTGAATAGGATGTTTCCATTGAGAATAGGGGAGATTCAAACGAGAGGACATGATTTGAGAGTTAGGGGGAAGAAGTTTAAGGGAAACATGAGGGGGTATTTCTTTACTCAGAGAGTGATAGCTGTGTGGAATGAGCTTCCTGTAGAAGTAGTAGAGGCCAGTTCAGTTGTGTCATTTAAGGTAAAATTGGATAGGTATATGGACAGGAAAGGAGTGGAGGGTTATGGGCTGAGTGCGGGTAGGTGGGACTAGGTGAGATTAAGAGTTCGGCACGGACTAGGAGGGCCGAGATGGCCTGTTTCCGTGCTGTGATTGTTATATGGTTATATGGTTAAGTATGGTGTAGATAGTCTGCTTTGTAAAGTAACTGAAAAGCAGATACTGAAATCTGAAATAAAACCAGGATCAGGTTCATTATACCACGTGAAATTCATTGTTTTGTGGCGGCAGTACGGAGCAAAGACATAAAGTTGCTGTTACAAGCTGATTAAGTAGTGTCAACTCAAAAGGAATAATGAGGTAGAGTTCATGGGTTCATGGACTGTTGGGATATTTGATAGCGGAGGGGAAGAAGCTGTTCCTGAATCATTGAGTGTAGGTTTTCAGGCTCCTGTACCTCAGAATCAGATTTAATATCACTGGCATATGTCAAGGAATTTGTTGTTATGCAGCAGCAGTACATTGCAATACATAATAATAGAGAAAAAAGAAATGTGAATTACAGCAAATAATACATATATACATATATATATATATTCTGTATCTATAAAATAGTTCAATTAAATAAATAGTGCAAAAAAAGAAGTGAGGTGGTGTTCATAGATTCAATGTCCATTCGGTAATCTGATGGCAGAGGATTGCAGAGGCGAAGAAGCTGTTCCTAAATCACCTAGTGTGTGTCTTCAGGCTTCTATACCTCCCCCTGATGGTAGTAATGAGAAGAGGGCATCCTTAATGATAGATGCCCCTTTTTTGAGGGATCGCTCTTTGAAGGTGTCCTGGATGCTACGGAGGCTAGTGACTCTAATGGAGCTGACTGAGTTCACAACACTCTGCAGCTTATTTCAATTCCGTGCAGTAGACCCCCCCCCCCCCACCCCATACCAGACGGTGATGCAGCCAGTCAGAATGCTCTCCATGGTACGTCCGTAGAAATTTGCAAGTGTCTTTGGTGACCTACCAAATCTCCTTAAACTCCTAATGAAGTAGCCACTGTTGGGCCCTCTTTGTAACCACATCAATATGTTGGGACCAGGTTAGATCCTAAGAGATGTTGACACCCAGGAATTTAAAACTGCTCACCCTTTCAGCTTCTTATTCCTGTATGAGGGCTGGTGTGTGTTCCCTCGTCTTACCCTTTCTGAGGTCCACAGTCAGTTCTTTGGTCTTACTGACACTGAGTGCAAGCTTGTTGCTGATCCCCTCTAGTATCAGAACATGAGGTGTACATGATGTTTCACATGCTTGTTGTAGAGTTACTCAGGACAGAAACTTTGACCCATTCCGTCCATATGGGCTATCAAATCCCTGTCTGCACTAATTCCGTTAATCAACATTTGGTCTAATATCCTTCTATGCCTTGGCAGTTCAAGTGCTTGTCTAGAAACTTCTTCGTTGTTGTCAGTCTCTGTCACAGCCACCCCGTTTACCAATGCATTGCAGAATGCAGCAATCCTCCAAGTGGTAAAATTCTTTCTGATATCCCAGCCAAACCTTTTACTCCTATCTATGTCCTGTACATCCCTGGGAGAAATTTCTGGAAAAGCACAATAGGAAGACCATCTTGTGTGATGATGTATTACTGGGAGGAGACCGTGCTGAGTAGCAATGAGCACAGTTCAGGATGTGTCCAGTCCAGTTCAAATTAAATGTATTATTAAAGTACATCTGTGTCACCATGCACAACCCTCAGATTTATTTTTCCTGCCGGCGTACACAATAAATCCAGGAAACACAATGGAACCAATGAAACACCACCCCCAATTGGATGGACATCAACTAACGTGCAAAAGACAACAACCTGTGCAAATACAAAGGAAAAATATAATAATAAATAAATAAATAAAAAATATCAAGAACATGAGATGCAGAGTCCTTCAAAATGTTATATGGTTATATGGTTAAAATAAGCCCATAGGTTGTGGGAATGATTCGGTGATGGGGCGAGTGAAGTTATCCTCTCTGGTTTAAGAGGCTGATGGTTGAGGGGTGATAACTGTTCCTGAACCTGGTGATGTGACTCTGAGGCTCCTGCACCACCTTCCTGATTGTGGCAGTGAGAAGAGGGCATGTTCTGGGCGGTGGGGATCCTCGATGGTGGATGCTGCTTTCCTGAGATAGCACTCCATGTCGGTGTGCTCATTGCTGGGGAATGAGGTATTGCAATATTGTCTCAAATGTTCAAACGAGCGCTACCTGAGCCATGTGATAAAGGCTTTACTTCAGCTAATTTCTGGGATGTGATTGGCGCAGGCCTGGCTGGAACTTATTGCCCATCCTTATTTACCCCTTGGACTGATTGGTTTACCAGATCACTTCAGAGGGCAGCAAAGAGCCAATCATATCGTACGGCTCAGGAGCTGCATATAGATTGCTGCAAGTCAGGAAGATGTATTTCATTCTGGAAAGAACATTAATGAACCAGTTGGCTAGTTTCATGCTCACCATTAGTAAAACTAGGATTTCATTCAAGATTTATATAATTAACAATTTAAATTTTGCAGATGCTTTGGAGGAAGTCAGGAGCAGGACAGCAAAGATGAGGGGTTTGGCAGCCAATGACCCTAGGCAGGGGTGGGGGGGATAGCCAGCTGCTGTACTGGTAGAATCATTAGCCCTGTCACCTGTTAAAGCACAGTGTGTGTTTGATACTGGGACTGATAGCCAGTTGAAAGTCCTGCACTGGTCACCACACTGCAGGGAAGTCACAGTGTACTGAGGAGATATATGGGTTAAAAATTTTTAAAAAGCTGATGTTCAAGATCTGAAATAAAAACAGAAAATGCCAGAGATATTCCTGTTTTCCTGTTGGAGATAAGGAACTTGTTCATTTGCCTTGAAGTTTACTTTACAATCGGGCACAGGGACGGAGAGACCCTGGGGTCAGAGACTGTAAACTGACAGGCCCCGTTGCACACCACAGGGTCACTGTTGCTTTGTGCAGAGCCAGCCCATGGCTCAGTGACAATTGATTTTTGAAATACTACCCAGTAGATTCTTTGACAGTATTTCCTGAGGCAGTAAACTAACCAGAGGCCTGGGAAGTATTAAAAGGATTTGTTGGTTTTTCAGTAGGGAAACTAGAATCTATATTGTTCCCTATGTTGTTCCACCCTGGTGAAAGTACAAGTCCAGTTTGGGAGAGATGTTTCTTTATTCTGCAGCTGTGAGCAAAACGAGCCTAAGGGGGAACAGCTTACTGTTGCTTCAGTCTACCCTCTCTTTGCCTTCCTCCTTTGTGTGTGTGTGTGTGTGTCTATCTGTCTGTCTGTCTCTCTCTCTCTCCTTTCTCTCTCTCTCCTCTCTCTCCTTCTCTCTCTCCCCTTTTCTCTCTCATCTTTCCCTTTTCCCTTTCTCTTTCCATCACTCCACTCCCCTGTTGTTTGCGTCCACTCTATCTCCCTCTCCCTCACTTTTTTCACCCTCTCTGTTCCCTCCCCTCTCCCCTCCCCTCCCATTCCCTCCCTTTCTCTTCTTCACCCCAATCCCTCTCCCCCAATCCCCCTCCTCCTCTCCCATCTCTCCATCCCTCTCCCCCTTATCCTCTCTCCTCCCTGTCTCTGCTTCCCCCTCCTCCTTTTCCCCTCTCTCCTTCCCCATTACCCCTCTCCCTCCCCTCTTCTCTCTCTTCCCTCTCCTCCCCCTCTCCCTCTCGCCCCCCCCTTCCCCTTATCTTTCTCTCTCCTCCTCTCCCTTCTTTCCGAATACAGGCCTGTTTTTACACCTTTCCGTGCACTGAATGAGGAAGGCAGGGTATCAGAGACAGATGGAATGGAGGTCGCCTCCGATGCTGTCACAGATCCGAGTGAAATGTGAATGGGCGGCTCCAGCCAGGCTCCCTGTGGGAGATTCTGCAGAAAGCTGCCCCATCAATCCTTAGTAATAAACAGAGCACGGGTCTGAATTGGGCAAGAATATGTGAAGCACAATGTTTTACGGACTTTGGACAGAGATTTTAACTCCTTGTACATTGTACATGAGTGTGTAATTATCCAGAATCACCGTCAGCTATGAAGTGTAGAGTAACCAGACGTCCATTCAAATACTCCACTTTTTCCTCAAATTAGCACCAAAATAGTGAGGGTGTGTATGGGGGGTCAAAGGTTATCTGAATCTAATGCCCTTGACCCCACCTCCTTCCCCGTGGCAGGGTCTAATGTTTACAGCACGCTGTTAGCCAAATCCCCAATTTCAAGGTGCACGTCCTCTCTGTTTCAGCTTTGGAAAATCACCCCTAACGTAGCTGAGGGTGAGATTGTAAGCGACCAATGGCCTAACCCCACTGTGCTTGTGCTGACCGTGCTCTCAGTGTACTTATGTGGAAGAGCAGAACTGACCCTTCCGGCCCTTCGAACCGCGCCGCCCAGCAACCCCTGATTTAACCCCAGCCTAATCACGGGGCAATTAACCTACCAATCAGTATGTCTTTGGACTGTGGGAGGGAACCAGAGAACGTACAAACTCCTTACAGGCAGCCGTGGGAATTGAACTGGTACTGTAAATCGTTCCACTAACCACTCCGCTACTGTGCTGTCTCTGTTGCATCGGTCTGCTCGTGATCTGTATCTGTCCATTCTCATCCCTTCCTCTTCTCATTGCTACCATCAGGAAGGAGGTGCAGGAGCCCAAAGGCACACACTCAGTGATTCAGGAACAGCTTCTTCCCCTCTGCCATCCGATTTCTGAATGGACATTGAACCCATGAACACTACCTCACTACTTTCTTTTATTTTTATTTTGCACTACTTATTTAACTATTTAATATATACTTACGTAATTGGCAGTTTTTTTGTTTTTCTATTATTATGTATTGCATTGTACTTTTGCCACAAAGACAACAAATTTCTGACATATGCTGCTGATACTAAATCTGATTGTGCCATCTATCTGTCTAAATGTTTCATAAACATCGCTTTCATATCTGCTTCCATCACTTTCCCTGGCAGTGTGTTCCAGGTTCCTAGCACTCTCCGTGTGTGAAAAAAGCAAAACTTGCCTCATCAACCTCCTTTGAACTTTCCCCTCTCACCTTAAACCCTTTTTTATTTGATATTTCAGCCTGGGGAAAAGGACTATTTACCCTATTTGTGCCACAATACACATCTTCCTTGCTAAATACATAGCTTTAATATGAGAAAGGGAAAGTATGACTACCACTGGATAGCAAATTTTTTCAAAATGTTGCTTCCTCAGATGTTTTTTTCTGTTTTGTTTTTGATAGCCCACTCGAAGCTGAACACAAATATAGTTTCAGACTACTTGTATCACATAGGAATTTGGAGAAACAAGAAATTAACTTTTATTGAATATAATGCGTTTAATTGTATGACGGCACTGATGATCTGCAATAGTTCAACTAAGCTAAAAATCTTTTGTTGATGATCTTTGTTTGTACTCAGTATCTGAGTCTTCTTGCTTATGTGTCCAGCAATAATCAGCCCGTACTGATAGATTCCAGTTGCCCTGATACCGTATCTCCTACACTGCAATGTCCTGGTGAAACCTTTCACTGTGCTCATCACTGACAGCACCAAGATTTGCAGGGAAGCAGTCGAAATGGGAATGCAGGAAATGAATCTTTAGTGACATGTTGCACTTCATGGTTTTGCATGCTTGCAGCATGGTGTCAACCGGTTGCACGTAGTTGGGTGCTCTGTCGTTGCTGAGAAAATTTTCAACATCCTTGAACGTCTTCCATGCAATTTTCTCCAGTCCCACGAGGAGTTCTTTGAATTGGTTGTCACTGATGACTTATTTGATTTGTGGATCAACAAAAATACCTTCTTAATCTTGGCATCAGTAATTCTGACTGAATTATGAACTGAAATAACAAATATAGGCAATTTCAAAAAATGGTGCATGAGGGAAATATTTCATGATCAGCAGCCCGAAATCTATAAGATATTTCTCAGAAGTATTCAGGAGGTAAAATCTTTGTTGTCCAGTGTAATTTGTGGGTGTCAAGTATTTTACACAGAGAGTGGTAGATGTCAAGGGCATTACTGGGAACAGATATGACAATGGTGTTTAAGAGGTTTTAAGATAGGCACATGAGCATGCAAATGGGGGGATATGGATCATGTGCAGGCAGAGGAAATGTATTTGCCTTCATGATAAGCACAGATGTTGTGTCTCAAAAGGCCCTGTCTTGTGTTGTACCATTCTATCATCCATCTCTTCAAGTGTTCGATGGTGATGAAAGGGCGTACAGGACTGAGATATACCAGCTAGTTGAGTGTTGTCACAGCAACAGCATCAGCATGATCCTAGAGCTGATTGTGGACTTCAGGAAGAGTAAGATGAAAAAACACAAACCAATCCTCACTGAGGGATCAGAAGTGGCGAGAGTGAGCAATTTCAAGATCCCGGGCGTCAGTAACTCTGAGGATGTAACCTGGACACAACATATTAATGCATCTATAAAGAAGACAAATCGTCTGGTCTGGGAGATGGGGAGTAGGTGTGGCTCCACAAAATCGAAATAAGTTGCAGGAACTGGTAAAATTAGTCAGCTCCATCATGGGTACCAGCCGCTGTGGTATCCAAGGCATCTTCAAGGATTGCTACCTTATGAAGGCGGCATCCATCATTAATGATCTCCACCACCCAGGACATGCCATCTTCTCATTGTTACCAACATGGAGGAGGTACAGAAGCCTGAAGGCACACACTCAATGATTCAGGAACAACTTCTTCCCCTCTGCCATCTGATTTCTAAATGGACATTGAGCCCATGAACACTACCTCACTACTTTTTATTTTTGTTATTTTGCACTACTTGTTTTAACTATTTAATAGACATATCTATAAATGTAATGTGACTCAGTTTTTCCTCTTTATTTATCATGTATTTCATTGTACTGCTTCTGTAAAGTTAACAAATTTCACAACATATGCCGGTGGTATTAAACCTGATTCTGATTCAGAATCTGTTTTCGTGATCCTGATTTTAATGTTACCTGCAGGGTTTGGGAGACTGGAAATTTGAGAAGGGGAGGAGGATAGTTTCTACCTTATTCATAAAATGGCCTCTTGTTGGGAAATCGAATCACTTTCAGACTCAGCCAGCTGTCTGCGTGGAGTGTCAGGACACAAGCATTCAACGAGTGCTTGGGATAGTGTGGCCGTTGGAACTGGCTTTGGCTCATCAGCAGGTGAGGGGGAAAGGTTCAGATTGTGGTGTTGGTGGGCAGGGGAATGTGGGTCTATCTTGTGGCATCTGCAGAATTTCAGATGTCTTACTTCTGGAGCAGATGCTCACAACTCTCTCACCAGCTCTGGAAATTGTAGATCCATAGATTTTATACAGTACAGGTACCGGCCCTATGGGCTAGCTCATCTATGCCAAGCAAATGACCTAGCTCTGCTAGTCCCATTTGCCTGCGTTTGACCCATTCCCTCTAAAACAAAGATTCCCAACCGCCTTTATGCTATGGACCCTCTACCATTAACCGAGGGGTCTGTGGACCCCAGGTTGGGAACCCCTGTTTGAAAACAATTCTAACTATGGATCTGTCCAGATGTCTTTTAAACATTGTAATGATACCTGTATCTATCAATTCCTGTGACAGCTCGACCCAAATACCCACCACCCTCTATATGGGAAAAGAATTGCCTCTCAGGCCCTCTTTAAAACTTCCTTTCTCACTTTAAATTTTTGTCCTTTTGCGTCAGGCTGCTGTACCCTAGGAAAAAGACTGTGACCTTCACCTCAATTATGCCCCTCAAGATTTAATGTACCTCTATAACCGGTTAGTGCAACGGATCACTTACTGCTTTATACTGGACATCACGCCCATTTCAGGTGAAGGAAGGGGTTAGTTTTGAATATAACCCCCTCCCTCCCACTGAATGTATCTAACAGCTGATCCCCTCAGCACACTTAGAGTCATTCATCACACAAAATAGGCCCTTTGACCTAATGAGTCTGCAGCCCATCCACTTCAAGGTTCGACGTGTTGTGCATTCAGAGATGCTCTTCTGCACACCACTGTTGAACTACATTGTGATTTGAGTTACTGTCACCTTCCTGTCAGCTTGAACCTGTCTGACCTCTCTCATTAGCAAGGCACTTTCGCCCACAGAACTGATGCTCGCTGGACGTTACTCTTTTATTCTTTGCACAATTCACTGTCAACTCCAGACAGCTGAGCGTGAAAATCCCAGAAGATCACGGTGAAAGTCACTTAGATCACATTTCTTCCCATTCTGATGTTTGCTCTGAACAACAACTGAACCTTTTGACCCTGTCTGCACACTTTTATGCACTGAGTTGCTGCCACATGATTGACTGATTAGTTAGTCAACAAGCTGGTGTACAGGTGTACCTAATAAAGTGGCCACTGGGTGTAACTCTAAGGGGGAGATTGATAGACTTATTGATCCTATGAGATTTGGGCTTGGTGCATGAGGAAAGAAATCCACCGTAAACACAGGAGATTCTGCAGAAGGTGGAAATCCAGAGGAATACACAAAACACTGGAAAAACTCAGCAAGCCAGGCAGCAGCTATGGAGGGAAAGAAACTGTTGTCGTTTCTGGACAAGATATTGTTGAGCCACTATTACTTTATTAAACTGGGAAGCGGGCATAAGGGACTGAATGGCCTCCTCCTGCTTCTATAACTTATGGTATAATGGATTTGCAGAAACTCTTGTCTTTGTATGTAGATACGTTTCCAAACTTTATCACCAGAAAGCCTGACTCAAATGTTCTTGACTCTACAACCAGTAAAAAATGTTTCTCTCAGTTAGTTCCTCCTCACACCCTGGAAAATTCAATCACGTTCATCGGCACAAAAAGAGTTGGAGCCACTGAACAAGTGCAGATGAAGGGCTTTGACCTGAAATGCTGACTGTCCATTTCCTGCCACAGATGCTGCCTGACTTACTGGGTTCCTCCAGCGTTTTATGTGTGGCTCCAGATTCCAGCATCAGCAATGTCTTACATCTCCAAATGCAAGCATATTCCCTCTTAATCTTCCAACTTCCAGGAGATACAGCTCTAGTTTGTGTGGCCATCCCTTGTAATTTAGCCCACTTACCAAACTCGCAACTCCAACTTCACTCTTTGACCCTGATTTCACATCATTTCATCCATCTGAATCTAAAATCTCAGCCTTTCTGGCGGTTTTTTTTGTCCACAGTTGGGAAGTTTTGGCCACTGCTTGAAATACAGTCAGTGCGTCAAATTTCAGCAGCTGATGTGTCCGGTAGTGCAGACCCACAGGAGACCTCCTGGAACTAAGTTGCGTTTTGTGCGTGAGGACGTGAAGTTAGTGTTTATTGTGTTCAGATGTGTTGCACCCCCACACTGAGTGCCTCCACCCTCTACTCTGCCAGACTACAAGTGTGAAGCCCAGGGCTGGAGGAGCAGAGATTTCTCCTGATTAAATATTGAGGGAACAGGCAACAGTAGAACACACAAAATACAAGAGAAACTCAGCAGGTCAGGCAGCATCCCTGGAAAGGAAGGGTGAAGAAGGTGGGGGGAGGGGAAGACGTACAAGCTGGAACACGATATGTGAGACCTGGTGAGGAGGAAGGAAGGTAAAGTGGGTGGGGGGAGGGTGAACGAAGTGGGAAACTGCACAGTGATAGAAAAGGCAAAGGGAGGAAGGGATGTGACAGGAAAGGAGAGTGCACCATAGGAGAAAGGGAAGGAGGAAGGGTACCAGAAGAAGGTGATAGGCAGGTGAGGAGAAGAGAAGGGGTATGAGGAGAGCCAGAATGGGAAAAGAGAGACTGATGGTGGGGGGGTGGGGGGAGTGGGGAGAAATTACCAGAAGGTAGAAAATTCTGGTCCCAAGCCAGTGATTTCATTCTTCTCGCTGGCATTTATCCAAAACTATTCTCAGACTTGGTCTTATAGTTAACACTTCAGTGTGCTTCAGACTGCATATCCCTCTCCACCCTCCCCCCCCCCGCCCCATGAAGCCATCGATTATCATCTCAGTAACATGGCCTACTCCACTCTAATTCAGCTCACCTGAAACACACACACTTGCCCCTGTAGTCTACATACTTCACTGTTTCTACACACTAAGAACCAGATTGATTATCGCTGACATATGCTGTGAACCTTGTTGCTTTGTGGCAGAGGTTCAGTGAGAGACATAAAAATTGCTAAAACTTACAGTAAAAAATAAACAGTACAAAGGTGAATTGATGAGATAGTGTTTATGAACCAATCAGAAATGGTGAGGTAGTGTTTATGGACCAATCAGAAATTGTGAGGTAGTGTCTATGGACCAATCAGAAATGGTGAGGTATTGTTTATGGACCAATCAGAAATGGTGAGGTAGTGTTTGTGGAACAGTCAGGAATCTGATGGTGGAGGGGAGGAAAGTGGCCTTACAACATTGAACGTGGGTCTTCAGGCCCACATTCTCTGATGGTACTAATGAGAAGAGGGCATGTCCTGAATGGTGAGGGCCCTTAGTGATGGATACCACCTTCCTGAGGGACTTTTTGAAGATGTCTTCAATGGTTGGGAAGATTTCCCCCCATGAAGAAGCTGGTCTCCCTCATCCCAGAAACAAGCTCATTTCAAACCAGGACCATCCCATTTGCTGATCAGCCCTGCGCTCACTGATCCATATGAGGGCATAGGATTGGAGGGGATCTGAGGAACAGCTTTCAAACCTAGCGGCAGGTTGGAATTTAGCGTACGCTGCCTGGCGGTTGGGTGACGGGAGCAGATACTGTCACAATGCTTGAGAGGAATCTACATGAGCAGTGGAATTGCCAAAAACAGAATACTGACAAACTGGATGAGTGTACGCTCAGCGGCCACTTTATTAGGTACACCTTACACTGAGCAAGACACCAGCAATATGGTGGAAGTTCCAGGTGTCAGGGGTCGTGAAGTGTGTGGAATTACCATTGCTAAAGAAAAGGTGCTTGGGAAATGGAAAGGTCTGAAGGTAGGTAAGTCACCTGGACCAGATGGTGTACAGCCCAGGGTTCTGAAAGAGGTGGCTGCAGTGATTGTGGAGGCATTAGTAATGATCTTTCAAGAATCACTAGATTCTGGAATGCCTCCAGAAGGCTGGAAAATTGCAAATGTCACTCCATGAAGGGAGAGAGAGTCAGAAGAAAGGAAATTACAGGCCTGTTGGTCTCACTTCAGAGGTTGGGAAGCTGTTGAAGTCGAAAGTTAAGGATGAAGTCTCGGGGTACTTCGGGGCACATGACAAAATAGGCTATTGTCAGCATGGTTTCCTCAAGGGCAAATCTTTCCCCAACAGATCTGTCGGAAGTCTTTGACGAAATAACAAGTAAGATAGACAAAGGAGAATTGGTTAATGTTGTGTACATGGATTTTCAGAAAGCCTTTGACAAGGTAGCACGCAAGAGGCTGCTTAACAAGCAATGAGCCTATGGTTTTATGGGGAAGATTCTAGCATGGATAAAGCAGTGGTTGATCGGCTGGAGGCAAAGAGCCTTTTCTGGTTGGCTGCCAGTGATTAATGGTGTTCCACAGGGGTCTGCGTGGGGACTGATTCTTTTTACGTTTTATGTCAATGGTTCGACTGATGGAATTGATGGCAATACGAAGATATGTGGATGGGAAGTAAAGAGGCTACAGAAGGACTTAGATTAGGAGAATGGGCAAAGAAGTGGCAGATGGAATACAGTTGGGAAGTATATGGTCATGCACTTCGGTAGAAGAAATGGAGAGAAAATACAAAAATCTGAGGTGCAAAGGGACTTTGGAGTCCTTGTGCGGGATTCCCTGAAGGTTAGTTTGAATCTGTGGTGAGGAAAGCAAATGTGATGTTAGCATACATTTCAAGAGGACTAGAATATAAAAACAAGGATGTAATGTTGAGACTTTATTAAACACCAGTAAGCCTCACTTGGAGTATTGTGAGCAGTTCTGGATCCCTTATCTTAGAAAGGGAGAGGGTTCAAAGGAGGTTCACAAAAATGATTCCAGGATTGACTGCGTTGTCATGTGAAGGCACTTGATGGCTCTGGGCCTATATTCACTAGAATTCAGAAGAATCAGGGGTGACCTCATTGATTGCTATCGAGTGGTGAAAGGCCTTGATAAAGTGGTTGTGGAGAGGACTTTTCCTATGATGGGAGAATCTAAGACCAGAGGATACAGCCTCAGAATAGAGGGGCATCCTTTTTGAACAGAGATGAGGGGGAATTTCTTTAGCCAGAGAGAGGCAAATCTGTGGAATTCTTTGCCAGAGGCAGCTGTGGAGGCCAAGCCTTTACGAACTTTTAAGGCAGAGGCTGATAGGTTCTTGATTGTTCAGGGCATGAAGGGATATGAGGAGAGGGCAGGAGATTGGAGCTGAGAGCAGCTTTGGATCAGCCCTGATAAAATGGTGGAGCAGACTCTGTGAGCCAAATGGCCTAATTCTGCTCCTTTATCTTATGGGTAGTTGATGTTCAGCATTTATATGATGGGCCTTGGCCTGTACCTGTGCTAGATACGCATAAAATGCTGTGGGAACTCAGCAGGTTAAGCAGCATCTATGGAGGCAAAAGAACAGTCAATGTTTCAGGAGTGGAAAGACAGAGAGCAGAAGCCAGAATAAAAGGATGGGGGAATGGGGAGGAGCTGGCAAGTGATGAGAATCCAGGTGAAGGGGGGAAAAGAATAATGTGAGAATCTGGGAGGTAATGTGTGAAAGAGGTGAATGGCTGAAGAAGGAATTTGATAGGAGAATAGACCATGGAATGATGTGAAGAATATAGAACCAGAGATAGGAAGGTGAAGGTAATAGCCAGGTAATTGGGGGGGGGGAGGTGGAGAGTAAGGGTAAACAGTGGGGGGAGGTTACCAAAAGTTAGAGAAAAGGATATTAATGCTGTCAGGTTGGGGTTGTTGTTTCTTGGAGTCCTTGGTGTGTTTCTGTTTAACACTCCAATACACATTTGCAATATAACGCTTTTCACTGTATGTTTCAATGCACGTGTGACAAACTTCCATAGATGTGTGGTGGAGAGTGTGTTGACCGGCTGCATCAGGCCTGGAATGGAAAACACCAATGTCTTTGAATGGAAAATCCTACAGAAGGTAGTGGATTCACTCCAGTACATCACAGGTGAAGCCCTTCCAACTATTCAGCACATCTGCATTAAACGCTGTTGCATGAAAGCAGCATCCATCATCAGAGATCTCCACTACCCAGGGCATGCTCTTTTCTCGCTGCTGCCATCAGGTCAAAGGTACAGGAGCCTCAGGACTCACACCATCAGGTTTGAGAACAGTTACTATCCCTCAATCATCAGGCTCTCGAGCAAAGCGAATAACTACACTCACTTGCCCATCCATTGAGATGTTCCCACATCCAATGATCTCAATTTAAGGACTCTTTATCACATTATCTCATGTTCTCGTTATTTACTGCTATTTATCTATATTTGCATTTGCACAGTTTGTTGTCTTCTGCACTCTGGTTGATCGTTCATTGATCCTGTTATAATTATTACTGTGTAGATTTGCTGAGTATGTCCACAAGAAAATGAACCACAGGGTCGTATGTGGTGATGTGTACATACTATGATAATAAAATCACTTGGAATTCTTGAACTTTGAAATAAAGCTAACTGTTATCTTTAACTTTGTGCAATGTTAAAGGTGCTACATCAATGGAAATTGTTGTTTCAGTGTTACGTTTCTGTACACCATATTTTGCCTTAACTCTCACACTCCATTTGAATACATGATTTTAGCAACGATCATCGCCAACTGCATTGTTTTAGCGCTGGAGCAGCACTTACCCGACGACGACAAGACTCCCATGTCCGAACGACTTGTGAGTAGTTATCTTTCTCTTTCTGTTCTACATCTTTTGCATTCATGTACTACAGGGTGCTAGATACTGGAGGTGAAGGCAGTGTAAACCAGCCTCCAGTTAAAGCACAAACAAGTTGTGACTGAGAGATGTTTTTGGGTGTGGATGACCTGATGAAGGGTCTTGGCTTGAAACGTTGACTGTTTATTCGCTTCCATAGATGCCTCCTGATCTGTTGAGTGTCTCCAGCATTTTGTATATATTCCTGGATGAGGACACGTTTTGAAATGAGAAGCTGCAAGGTGATAGATGTAAAGGGCTGAAGAAGAAGGAATCTAAGAGGAGAGGAAAGTGGCAGAGAGGGAAGCAGGAGGGATACTGGGCGTAGTGGGGGGGATGATAGGCAGGTTAGGAGAAGAGAGGCGATCAGAGTGGAGCCAGAATGGGGAATAGAAAAAGAGAGACAGGTGAGGGCGGAGGAATTACCAGAAGTTAGAGAAATCAGTTCCCAATCCTGCTGTCTGGCATCTATCAAAAACTGTTTCCAGACAGTTCCCGGACAGTTGGTTTTATAGTGTAATTCAGACGGCATCTTCACCACCAGTTGTCACCTCAGCTCAGCTGAGCTGAAACACAGACCTATTCCTGTTCTCACCGCACTTCGCTGTTTCTACACACTCAGAATCAGAATCATTAGCTGTTTATTTGTTGAGATAAACTTCCCAACCAGTATGTCTTTTATGTCTTTTTGGACTGTGGGAGGAAACGAGCACATGGATGAAGCCCAGGCAGTCACAGGGAGAACATACAAGCTCCTTACAGGCAGCGACGGGAATTGAACCCCGGTCACTGGTACTGTAAAGCAATGTGCTAACCACTACACTACCGTGCCACCCCTCACTAACATATGTGGTGAGCTTTGTTGTTTTGTCACATCAGTACAAAGCAAGACACAAAGAGTTACAGTAAGGAGATGAGGGCAAGTTTTGACAAATAATTTGCAGATGAATGAAGGTCCCTTTATTTCTGGCTTGGATTTGGGTTTTATTAATGATACTGGTGCTTTTTGCCCACTACCAATTCGCCCTGAGAAGAGGGTGGGAAGCCAACTTCTTAAACTGTTGCAATCAGTGAAGGTGATTTTGGGGGAGATGGAGGATTCAGACACACCAGCAACGAAGGACAACAGTTAATTCCCACTGTCTTGGCTGTGTCCCCTTCTCAGTGATGCCACCAAGCAGGAACCTGGAGAGTCAACCTGCACGAGGAACAGTTTATTGATGTTAATATTCATAGGAGTTTAATATGTTTTCAGTAACTATCTTGAACATTATTTGCCTGTTTTCCAACTGAATATTGAAAGGCCTGGATGGAGTGTTCCATTAGTGGAGAGCCTAGGACCAGAGGGGAAAATAGAAGAGCATCCAGTTAGTACGGAGATGAGGAGAAATTAATTTAAACAGAGGGTGGTGAATCTGTAGAATTAATTGCCGCAGGTGGCTGTGCATGCCTAGTCACTGGATATATTTAAAGCCTGTCCCTCTGACAGTGTGACACTCCCTCAGTACTGTCCGTCCGACAGTGAGACACTCCCTCAGTACTGTACCTCTGACAGTGAGACACTCCCTCAGTACTGTACCTCTGACAGTGAGACACTCCCTCAGTACTGTCCTTCCGACGGTGAGACACTCCCTCAGTACTGTCCCTCTGACGGTGAGACACTCCCTCAGTACTGTCCCTCTGACAGTGAGACACTCCCTCAGTACTGTCCCTCTGACAGTGAGACACTCACTCAGTACTGTCCCTCTGACAGTGTGACACTCCCTCTGTACTGTCCCTCTGACAGTGTGGCCCTCCCTCAGTACTGTCCCTCTGACAGTGAGACACTCACTCAGTACTGTCCCTCTGACAGTGTGACACTCCTTCAGTACTGTCCCTCTGACAGTGTGACACTCACTCAGTACTGTCCCTCTGACAGTGTGACACTCCCTCAGTACTGTCCCTCTGACAGTGAGACACTCCCTCAGTACTGTCCCTCCGACAGTGTGATACTCCCTCAGTACTGTACCTCTGACAGTGACACTCCCTCAGTACTGTCCCTCCGACAGTGTGACACTCCTTCAGTACTGTCCCTCTGACAGTGTGACACTCCCTCAGTACTGTCCATCCGACAGTGTGACACTCCTTCAGTACTGTCCCTCTGACAGTGTGACACTCCCTCAGTACTGTCCCTCTGACAGTGAGACACTCCCTCAGTACTGTCCCTCTGACAGTGTGACACTCCCTTAGTACTGTCCCGCTGACTATGAGGAGCTGTGGTATCACTACATAGGACAGTCATCCTGTAGCTTTGTGCCATAGCCCTGACTAGGATTTGAACCCTCAACCTTCTGTGATAATTTGAGGCCAGTGAGTTACAGCTACCGTTAACATTGCTGCCTTTGGCTCAGTTCCACTCCCTCTACCTGTATTAACTGTATAACAACTGTGTTTGTGTTTCGTTTCAGGATGACACCGAGCCATATTTCATTGGAATCTTTTGCTTTGAGGCAGGAATCAAAATAATTGCCCTCGGATTTGCTTTCCACAAAGGCTCCTACTTACGGAACGGCTGGAACATCATGGATTTTGTTGTGGTTCTGACTGGGTGAGTCTCACTCGTGTTGCCTTTGTATTTTACCTGTGTTTGAGGATGGTGTTTCTCGCAGGATGGCTTCGTACGTGTTTCCTCTCAGTGAAGATACGGAAGGTGTGGGCTGGAGCACTATGTGGATAGATCTCATGGGATCAGAAGTGTATTGGTTATGCAGAGAAAGAACAAGGATGAGAGCTTCAAGATGCTGCTAGTCTTTGACAGGCAGGTGTAGAGAAGATACCTCCTCTTGTTTGGAAGAGCAATAATTGAGATGGTCGTGCTTAAATCTGAGAGCACTGAGAATGTGGGGCTCGCTTCTGGTTCATAAACGTGGGGCAGGGACGAGAACAATGTAATATGATGAAACGTTTTTACCGGGTCTTGTCAATAAGGTGTACGCTGGGCAACACACAGTGTGGGAGCCACAACCCGGACGGAAGGGCATGCATACTTGAAAGCATGTGCAAGTTGAGCCTTTTCGCATGTAGGAGGCAGCAGTTGAGCTGCTGCATATGCGCGCTCGCCACATTCTCTCAATCGATCTGATACGGTGCAGCTTCTAACAGGAATGACAGTGATGAGCTGCTTTGATGGCGTTTCAGGGGAAATTGGGTCTACTGAGAAAGAGGACAGATAGGGTGTGATAAGAGGGATGAGAGGGGGCTTCTGTGGAATGTAAGAATTAGCTTGGACTTGCTGGGCTGAATGGCCTGCTTCTGTGTAATAAACTCAGATCTTTGTGCACTGTGGAGTGGTGGACTTGCCCTAAATGTGGCTCTGATGAGTCTTGGTCTTTGTGTTGGTTGGGAGCGAGCTGTCAGTCATTTTCTATTTAGTGGGCTGTGGGTCTTTTGTGTTGACTCTGAGGTGTTGGCAGGGCTGAAAGCTTTCACCCTCTGATCAACAGCCAGTCAGTCTGGGAGGAGATACAGGATCAGGTGACCTTTGTACCGATGACTTCCCCCTTCTCACCAGAGGAGTTCCTGAGAGGAGAAGGAAGAGTAGACTTTCAGTGTGAAGTATTTCTCCCAAACCCAAGGGTGCTTATTTAGAGTTTGGCTTCCTTCAGTATTACTGGGAGGGAATCTAGGTTCCCTTACTGCCATATAGCAACAGTACTTAATCATATTTCCAAGGACTTCTCAAGATGCCTTTCAGTCAGAGGCCAGAGTAAGAGTGGTCCACCAGTCCTCCAAGTTCGGGGGTTCTGCTCAGGGCTGACAACCTGGGCTCTTCAAATAAACAATTGTTACAGAAACAGCAGTGAAGAATCACTTTATACAGACAGGGATGGAGGGGCTTCATTGAGCCGTGAATACCAGCAGTGCAATGGACAGTAAGTAAGTACAAGATGTCAACGTCCTGGTTGAATCACTTTGTTTCCAACTAGATCAACAAAATCAATCGGGCTCCATTCCAGGCCCGGAGAGTCTTCCTTCTCCACGGCTTCCTCCAAGTCTCAGGGTGTTTTTCTAGACTTGGAGGATGCAATGTCCTAGGCAGCTGATTGGGGGTCAGAACACACTAGAAATTCTACTACGTGTTGAAATGTACTTATGTGTTTCGCAAAGATATTTATCTGAAAATCAATCTCTAAATATAGTAAATTTGGAAATGTCCTCTCTTGACTTGTACATGGAAGATTCCCCCCATACACGGATTCTGAAATCAGCTGTTCATGGGTTGAGAATTTTTCTCCCTTTTTTATGATATCTACTTCAGCGATGTATCAGATAATGCCCCATCATCCTCTAATTATCTTTTTAATTTAACAGTGTCAACACACACTAAATTCACCCATAATTTTAAGGGTGGTGACAGTACTAATCAATGATTTACTGGCAAAATGTACGGCGGATGTTGCTTTGCAGTTTTTTGATTTGCAAAGCTATGATCTTTTATGGGATAATTGATGCAGACCATAAACCAACAGTGGTTACCCTGTGCTTGGTCAAAATGATCCCCAAAAACTGGGTTTCCACTTTGATAGTGAGTACTGTTCAGAATTCAAGCTTTTGTTTCATCCTGGCAGCTGGCTGGTTTGACTTTGTGGTGTCTTTGTGTGCTACTGGCATCTCGCTGTGTATGGTACAGGATGCCAGGTTATTTTTGACGTGAATTATGAAAAAAAAATGTCTCGTACAAGCAAGTTATTAATTGATGCTTCACTCTATACTTTGTCTTTTCAATGGTCAGTGTGGTTCCTGATGCTCCCTTCCTGAAATTTCCAGATTGTCTTTAAGAACTGTACAGTTAATAAAGTACTTTTCAAAGTGTACTCACTGTTATAATGTAGGGAACAGTGGGCAATTAGCACCCATTGAGATCCCACGCACGGCTATAGTAATATCATCAGATAATCTACTCAGATTCAGATTCAAATTACTTATCACATATACATCAAAACAGGCACATGCAGCATTTGCGTTAACAACCAACATACCCATGGATGTGCAGGGGGCAGCCCACAAGCGTCACCACACGTTCAGGTGCCAACCTGGCATTCCCAAAATGTTCAATGCACCACAGTAACGCAAGTAGCACCAAAAACAATAACAGAACAAGTCAATAACATCAAAACAAGCCCCTTCCCTGCCCTCCCACCTCATCTCACACACAGGCCTCCATCCCTGGACAGGAACAGATATCCTATTTAGTTTTGGTGTTGCTGAGTGAGTAATACATATTGAACCCCGGACACAAAGGAAAATTCCATTTCTCACCTTTGGAAAAAAAAATGCACCTGGCTGCCCCAGGGAGAACTGGCAGGGCCCTCACACTTATCATCTCTTCAGGGGAATGACATTTGAAATGGTACGGCACCTCCTCAATGCTGGACTGAGTGTCAGCCCAGTTTCTCTTCTCATCTCCTGAGTTATAGGGAAAGGTTTAATAGGGTTAGGACTTTATTCCCCTAGATCATAGGAGAATGAAGGGAGATTTACTAGGAGTATACAAAATCCTGAGGGGTATAGATAAGGTAAATACAAGCAGGCTTTTTCTACTGAGTTTGGGTGAGACTAGAATTGTGAAGAGTAGGAATTTCAGGTTGTATACTGTATACATCCTCTGATATTGGATTGAACAGTTAGAGCATTGAATATTTAAGAGGAATTTGGATAAGTACATGGGAGGGCTA